>NC_140939.1:116635382-116757882 GCF_014529385.1 Adiantum capillus-veneris | reverse complement strand
CTTAGGGTAAAATACCCCTTGAACACTCTAGTGCAGTCAAATTTATCAAATTTGATCACCAAATGCCTCTTGGACATCATAGGCGTGTGATGTCCAAGTTTGCAAAATTGCACTTTTTCTTCACAGAACTTTTGCAAATGCCCTCTTATATGCACAACATCAAAATCAATCATGAAAATATCAACAGAAAACTGTTTATTGCATTTTTACTCTCAGAATCAGACTTTTTGTGATTTTAAATGCAAATAAGCAATTTAAGAAATAAATAAGTGATGAGTAGCTCTAGATTAGAATCAGATCACTTACCTAAAGCTACTCCTACTCATCATATGGGATTTTGCATTTATGAGCTAAAAAATCTTCCATTGCCACACACGGACTAGCAAACGCTTTTATCACCTCACAAATCACTCAACCGCCAACAACTACTCTAATCTACAACTTATACTACAAATCCTAACTAAATCTATATAGTCGTAGACCCTCGGCAAGACACACACTTCCTGGGTTGTCCACTTGATCTCGAAATATCCTCTTCCGTCGGATTCGCTTAAGAAAAACACTTTCTTTAGTCAAAATTAAAGCAAGCAACCATCACACAAGTGTTGGTAGGATTACCTACTTAAGTCCTTGCGTCCATGGCAACAGCGTCAATGTTGCGGGAGCAAATCACACCACTTATAAAGTGCATGCAACACTACCTAGATCAACATAATGTCAATCGAGGACACAAATGACACGATAGGCACACAGAGGCAATCTCTTTAGCTTGCCAAGCTGAGACCATCCCACACATACAACACTTATTTCGAAAGGCCAACTAAACCACAATCATGAATCTCACTGCTCTCAACTACACCACCCAACCCACATATTCACAAACAAAAGGAAACTCACCAAATCATACCAAAATCGTAGGAAACTTAAGGAACATTATCCCCTCACTAGGATACACATGTCCCAAAGCCTCTACACTCAAAATCCTCACTTCAAATCCAACTGCAAAAAACTCGTATGAAGACAACAAAATTTTGGAAGTGCCCGAAAGTGAAATTTACAAGTACCTATGCGCAGCTTATGTCGCTACGATTCTAATGACTACTTACAAGCAGAAAACAGGCATTGTTTGATACACTTACGATCACAAATAGCCGTAGTTGCACTAGCATGTGTGCTTCGTTTCATGTGGAATGCTTGGTGTTGTTGCCTAGCTCTCTTCGAGCCTATCGCAATGGTGCAATCGAATCTCCAATGCGATGAGCGAGCGGGAACAAGCGTCAGGATGAAGTTGTCTTTTGAACATTATGTTCTTTTGTGTATATATATTAAGTTTCTTACAACAACACACACACACATGATGCTGTTAAAACGAGGATTAACTCCCTCTGGTATACTGGAGGGGCCTGTCGCCATTGCCTTGCTATAATTAACTCGGGTTTAGTCTCAATATCTTGTATTGACCTAGGAAATCTCTTGTAGAAAAGAGGGGTGTGTATTTAAGAAGTGAAATTCTTAAATAGGAAAATTGTTGATTGATTCTTAATATATTACCTAACACCTAGTGAGTTAAGGAAGGGTTTGGGTGAGCTGGCTTGACTCTGCATACAGTGTCCTCTAAGCTTGATGACACAGTGGGCCCCCTGATGGCATCTACCATACAGCACATCTCTCTCTCTCTCTCTCTCTCTCTCTCTCTCTCTCTCTCTCTCTCTCTCTCTCTCTCTCTCTCTCTCTCTCTCTCTCTCTCTCTCTCTCTCTCTCTGTGTGTGTGTGTGTGTGTGTGTGTGTATGAGGCGGCGCTAATGCTTCTTCCCCATCTTGAAGACGGACCCGCCTTGCTGCTATGAATGGAATGTAGCTACTGGCTTCGAAGCCTATAAAAGGTGAGCTTCCATGCTCACTTAGCATTGGTACTAATGTACGTCTGTGGTATGTGTGTGTACTAGTGAAAGGTGTCTGTACCTTGAGATTGTGAGAATTTAGCCCGAAAGGGGGTGTGTGTTGTCAACTCTATGGACAAAGGCAAAGACAAGCAAGCTATTGTGGAGCTAGCTGTTCCGACTCAATCTCAGGTGACTTTGAAATCAATATGCTTGGTTGTGATGTGATTCACCTTTTGATATTGTAGTAGAACTCATGTATGTTCTTCAATTTACTAAGTTGATGTATGACAATTATGAAAACAATTAGCTACATCATCTGACCCTTAGGTATCCGCGAATCTGGTTTTTTTAATCTCTTTCAAGTTCAATGGAAATTTCCAAATGTTGTCAAGTAAACTGTCGTAGGGATGTATATTCACGGTAAAATACATTGAAAGATCTTTCTCAATGCAGGTGAATGATTGCCTTGTGTTTCCTTTTAAATAAAGTAATGGTTGATGGTTCTATGACCCTAATTTATGGTAGCTATTGGCTTACCTTTGCGGTACAAGTCAAACGGCCTGAAAATGTTTGTTAGGGTAGCTACTGCGGTTACATTTCTCTTATGCAGTGCTTCTAGGGTTTTGGTATTAAGCTTACCTATCTTACTCAGGTACGGCCTATACTTGGTGATTGTTGTGTGCTAGTTCACTGGCAAGATACTCATGTGGCCGAATACGGTTGTATGGTTAAAATGGTAAGTGGCCAAATATGGTTATGAGTATGGTTGTGAAGGGTATGAAATGTGGCCAAATATGTTCTGCCTAGTATGTTATGGCTGCCCAGTGGCTGAATATGGGCGCTACGTCTGGATATGGTTGCTCGTATGGCCGAGTGGTTGTGAATATGTTAAGAAGGGTTGTGGCCGAATATGGTTGTGGATATGGTTGCCAAGTATGGTTGCGCATGGTACCTTATGGGTGCTTATATGACCAAATATGGTGTTTATTGCACATTATGTAATGGGTATTGATAACACCCCCTGGGCATATGGAACAACTAGGGTAGTCTAGAATGTCTCACTGTTATGGGTTTATGGTTAAAGGGATTTGAGCATTCATACTTACTATCTTTTATATGTTTTTTTGGACTCCAGCTAGGTGGAGAGTAGTACACACTCACTAACATCTCTTTGTGTGTAATGTCTGATGGTTCTCTTACAAACTGATAGATGACCCTATTTTAGGTAGGTATTGGCTTACCTTTGCGGTTTAAGTCATGCGACCTGGGAATGCTTTGTTGGGTATCTACTGCGGTTATATTTTTGATGTAGTGCCTCTATGGTTTTGGTATAAGCTCACCTATCTTACTCAGGTACAATATATACTTGTTAATTGTAGTGTGACAGATCATTGGCAAAGCTACTCTTGTGGCCGAAGACGATTAAGATGGTTGTGGCCAAATATGGTTACGATTATGGTTGTGAAAGGTATGAAATGTGGCAAATATGTTATGCATGGTACCTTATGGCTGCCCATGTGGCCAAATATGGTTTCTATTTTTGGATATGACTGCTCATATGGTCGAGTGGCTGTGAATATGTTAAGAAGGGTTGTGGCCGAATATGGTTGTGGATATGGTTAACAAATATGGTGTGCATGGTACCGTATGGCTGCTTATATGGCCAAATATGGTTGTTTATTGCATCTTATGTAATGGACATTGGAAACATACTCCCTTGGCTGATGGAACAACTAGGGGACTCTAAATGTCTCACAGTTTTGTAATTTTATGGTTAACGAATTGAGCATTCATCTTTTATATGTTTTTTGGACTCCTTCTAGGTAGGAGTAGTACACACTTACTAACATCTCTTTGTGTTACAGGTGACTCCAAAGTATAGATTGACTGCACGTATGAGCACTATTACTGACGACCCAGAAAAATAGCAGCAATTAATGCCAAACTTTCTAAAGTTAAGAAATATGTATATGTAGCCCACTTTGGGGCTAAAAAAACTCATAAAACTCATCTCCGTCCATATCTTATGAGAACTTGCAAAGCAAAAAAAGGCCCATTTGGTTTCCCTGCAACCCCTTGTAAATGAAACCATCTGTAGAGATATGTTATAGTTTTTTACTATTTATCTTTGAAAGCAATCTAGTTGGGTGACAAACATCCATTATAGAGTTTTAATCGACACCATAATTATTCAAGCCAGTGAGATAAAGTCAATTTTAAAGTAGTAAACATGTGAAGAAGCAACATTCTTATCATCTCCATAGAGTAGTAAAGGAATGATCGGTACACATTTCCCAAAGAGTAAACATGAGAAGAAGCAGCATTCTTATCATCTCCATAGAGTAGTAAAGGAAGTATCGGTACACAGTTCCCAAAGAGTATCAAAATGGAAAACACCAGCACACTACAACATCTCACTCTCTCTTTCTCTCCTTGGAAAAACTCCCTCTCCCTCCCACTATTTGAAGCAAGACTAGGTAACCAAAATCTAAGTGAGGGGAAAAAAATCCATCATCTTTAAATAAAAAGGGGCAGTCCTCCTATACCTTTCATAGGCATTATTGAGGAGGTTAGGTCACAAAAGTACTTTCATCACCTTCAAAATGTAACTATAGTATGTAGGCACCAACATGTAGAAGCAAATGATAGGCACAAGAGTACTACTACCTAAAATTTCCTAAGAGGCAATGGGGACAAATCATGATGCAAAGAGCATATATAATTCTCCATATGGTAATTTGCAACTAAATCCAAGCAAGAATTAAACCAGACATAAATTAGGGTATTGCAATACCTTTCCATAGGGAAGCTTGGGCCCGTCGGCCAAAACAAAGGGGTCCATAAAGAGGAGTGTCAGCATCGGGCCGAGAACAAGGGGGATAGTCTTGTGCATAGCAAAACAGAGACAAGGCACAATAAAGCCACCCCACAGAGGAGAACTCCATCCGATGGTCATGTGTACATAACCCTCAAAGGCAAGAAAACCCAAAACCCATTATACAGTAAGTAAAAAATGCTTTTACAAACTTCCACCTCATTACAAATAAGGGGAATTCCCACCTAGGAGTGTACTAAAATAATCCAGGATAACCCTAGATTTAATTTTACAAAAGTTAGAAGGTGTATTCCTATCATGGGACCATTTATCAAGTCTCCTGTGACTAGGATAATAATGAGATAAGAGACCACGAGTCCACATGCCCCTTTTAATCCCTAAGGCAACCAAAGAGGAGCATCCCATAAAATAAATCTGAGAAGTATTAAGAGGGAAAACCTACTAAGCAAGAAAGTCATGGTACAAAGACAAAGGAAAAATCAGAGCGAGCAAAGCTAAAGGTAATTATTCAGGTCCATCATGCATATGCCATATTCAACTATCCAAGGTAATTATTCATGGTAGGGAAAAGAGTAAAAAAGCCTAGATTCACTTGTATCACGCAAAAGAGGAACAACTCAGATTCACGCATTGAGGAGAGTGCAAGGTAAAAACTCATGGTAATCACCCACAAGACAATATAACTAGAAACTCCATTATGCAAAGCATAAGCCACATTAACCCATTGTGGGAAGTACAAGGAAAAGACTCATGGTCATCACCCACAAGACAATATAACCATTGGCTCCAATATGCTCAATATAAGCCAATTATTAAAAACACATGAAAGTAAGCAAGTTGAAACAGCTTCTTAGCACAAGTCAAATGCCAAAAGAGTGAAAATATCTTTAAAAGATAACATGCAATAGTAGCAAGCAAATTGTATCCGGGTAATTCAATATCAGCTATGTAAAAGTGACCATGTGTGTGTGTGTGTGTGTGTGTGTGTGTGTGTGTGTGTGTGTGTGTGT
This sequence comes from Adiantum capillus-veneris, assembly GCF_014529385.1. Taxonomy (NCBI): domain Eukaryota; kingdom Viridiplantae; phylum Streptophyta; class Polypodiopsida; order Polypodiales; family Pteridaceae; genus Adiantum; species Adiantum capillus-veneris. The sequence continues at coordinate 116,752,153 of NC_140939.1, read as the reverse complement.
GTGTGTGTGTGTGTTTCAGTAACAATATAACATAAACACCAAAGAATCCTTTCAAATTACAAAAGACACTAGAAATTATGTCAATGAAAAGGTGGCATAATTCCCATTCATAGTATAGAACAGACTTTACACACAAGTAAAAGAGAATCAAGAGCCTGAACATATATAAATCTGCTATCTTCAAGCCAAGAAACTTTGAAAACCATAGTTGAGAAGGTAACCCTCACATGCACCCACTTTTACTATCCAAAGATGACCCCATTACTAGTTGCTTGGCTCTAATCAAGGAGAACCAAAGTTGTAGATTAAGCATTGATTTTCAATTTTGCAAAAAGATAATCTGAAAGAAATTTATTAAGTAGTAAAATATAGAATTATTGTTAAGTCTCTAATGATCAAATGTACATTACTCTGAGAATGTAATTATGGCCTAGTACTTGAGAAATTGTAAAACATTTTTCTATCAATTTTAGCAAGACTTTGAAGTAAGGAAAGGATGGTTTTATATAAGTTTAAGAACGGGATCACTTTTCTACCTTTGCATATATAGGATTGTAGCTAGTTTAAACTTTTTAAGTTCAACATGGATAACAAGTGATAGGTTCTTTGACACATGTTATACTGTTATACACAGAATGTGTTATTTTTGCCTATATGGATGCAAATGAGAATCTATGTTGACTTAAAAAGGTTTAGTGTTGCTGCAATCCGACCTTGGAGATGAAAGCATATTTCATCCTCATTTATTGGTTTAGTCCTGATGTAAAAGATAACCGGAATGCTATTTCATTCTGATTATATTCTACAAAATTGAGTGGAATGTAGAATTTTTTTTTGTGCAAACCACCTTCCTAACGTCTAAATCTAGTCATCTTTAAAACAAAATGTTATTTTGTGTATAAGTAATATCTTAATACAACAACACACACATCCTAAACACAAGGCCTTTCTAGGTAGATGCTTGCTTTGGACTAGTGAAGGGTCTGTGGTCTCCGACAGGCACTCGATAAATCCTTTGTGGTTGAAAGGTGTTTGGTGGTTTAGACATGGATCTCATACAGGGGTTCCTATTTACAGCCTTTATGGTCCTTTAGATTGGCTAGTTGTAGGTTATACGGGCTAGTGATTATACTTTCTCTGGTTAGATTTTGTATCTAATACTGAAGTCTTTTTTTGATAAAGACTACAAAAGGCATCCACACTATTTTCTACTAGCTGAAAAGCGTTAAAACTCCTAGAGTACAATTTTCTCTAAGGACATTATCAGATATAATTTTGATGAGTCTTGCTTCATTTTCTTCATAGTTTCTTGAAGTGATACAACTCTTTTCGCTTTAAACTTGAATTTATTCTCTCGTCAACTTGACAAGGCAATAGGCCCATACTCAATGGACCTACTATCTTAACATTGAGTATGGTGCTTGGATAAGGGTGGGTGCGTGTACACACACACACACACACACACACATTGCTAGGTATAGCGTGTTGCTATTTCATTGGTATTATTAGCTAGGGACTGATTGGCCTGGGGAACCTTGGGTAAATAACTGAATTAAATTCACTAGGTGATTTTTTTTAGTAGGTGGTACCTTAATGGCACCTAACCCTTAGTAGCTAAATAGGGTTATGAGGTGGGGTGGGTTGCCTCACTCTGTTAATTGTGTCCTCTTTTGCGTAATATCACAGTGGCCCCCATGGCGGGTCTATGCTACAATTCTCTCGAAGTGCTCTGTGTGTGTGTGTGTGTGTGTGTGTGTGTGTGTACAAGATAGCGATGTTGTATCTTCTCCCTATTCAAGTTGGCCCGCCTCACTCTGTGAAGGAATGTGTCCACTGTACAAGGCGGCGCTGTTGTATCTTCTCCCTCTTGAAGCTGGGTCCGTCACACTGCTATAAAGGAATATGGCCACTGGCTCCCAACCCTATAAATGTGAGCTTCCATGCTCACTTAGCATTGGTATTGTGTGTTTCTGAGGTGTATGTGTGTACTTGTGTACATTGGTATTGTGAGGGTTTTACCTGCAAGGGTGTAGCATTAAATAGTCGGCTATATGGCAAAAGGCAAGGATAAGCAGGCTATTGTGGAGTTGGCTGCTCCAACTCACTCTCAAGTGACTTATGGCATTGTTAAGGACAATTGTTTGTACTGTGTGTTGTGATTCACTTGTTGTTATGGTAATATTCCTCATGTATATACCGTAATGTGTACATGAATGGCAACTTCTATTGAGCCTTTTGTGTCCACGGCACTGTTGCTTTACTTGCCTTTAAGAAATAATTTCAATTTTTTATTGATGAATCATAAGCATGAAGATGTGCACCCATTTGGTATCTATGGCTTTGGTTTTGAGATTCCTTTCAAGTGTAGGGATATCTGTCAATGCATACATACGGTCCTATCATAGGCATGTTTTTTTTCAAAAAATCATTGAAAGGAGATATCCTCTTGCAATATTGGATGAATGTTGCCTTAAATAGCTAAAAATAATGATTGAATTTCTTCTTAACACTTGGTGAAGGACCCTCTATGGTAGGGTTGACCTACTTGTGGGGTGAAAAAGAGCAGACTAGTATATATATATTTTAAAAGCTGTTGCAGCAGTTATTCTACTATTGATGAGCTTCTGGGTTTGGTACCGAGCTTACCATTTTTGTTCAAATACGGTCTATTCTGTTTTAGTGTTATGTATATAGATCCTTTGTAAAATTGCTCAACTTGGCCAAATATGGCTATAAATGGTTGATTGTTGCGAAACAGGGTTATGAACTATTGTGGTCAAATATGGTTATGTAGGGTTGTCAGTTAAGGTAGATATCGTTGTAAATGGGCTGCTCATGAGGCTGTAAATGGTTTCTTATTACATCAAAGTTATGGGCCATGGTGGCTCACTTTCCTAGATTTGGAACAAATGTGGAACAATGGAATATCCCATCTATTTGTTGTATGTTTTAGGGGATTAGCACTCATAATTACTACCTTACATGTGGTTTTGACCCCGTGTAGGGAGGTGTGGGACCTAATTACTAACATCTTTTTATGTTACAGGTGACTCCAAAGTATAGATTGACTGCACATATGAGCACTCTGACCCTGAAAATTAGCAGCAATTAATGACAAACTCTCTAAAGTCAAGAAACACGTATATGTGGCCCACTTCAAGGCTAAATTGCATCATAGAACTTGTCTTCGGCCTTATCTCATGAGAGCTTGCAAAGCAAAAGGAGCCCCAAATGTTTTTTTTCTCATGTAAATGAAACCATCTCTGAATATATGAGTAGCTTCACCTTTCTTATTATTTATCTTTGAAAGAAATTTACTTGGGTGACATCTATAACATGTGGGATACCCATATATCACCTGCATACAATGCCAATGCTAATTGAAATTTGTGTTGTTTCCATGGGTGCAGGTGAGGGTTACCTTCTAAACTATGGTTTTCAAAGTTTCTTGGCTTGAAGATGGTGGATTTATATTTCTTCAAGCTCTTGATTCTCTTATACTTGTGTATAAAGTCTATTCTGTACTATGAATGGGATTTATACCACCTTTTCATTGACATAGTTTCTAGTGTCTTTTGTAATTTGAAAGGATTCTTTGGTGTTTATGTTATATTGTTATTGGAACACACACACACATTTAACACCAAGAGTAGTTTGATACTATTCAAAGACCTAGTTACTATATTTTATCTGTCGGATTTTGTCCTAGATAGTTTACATGGGACTGATCCCTATGGGATGGGGCTCTCTTCACATGGCCCTTATAGGTTCTCCTTGTTGGTTGAAGGCTGAAGAGGCTACCAGTTCTTACCATTAGTCATATATTTCTCTAATTAACACTTTTTTTTACCATGTAGAGCTTAGCACTATCTCAAGGGTTAGAGCTTCCTACTGATCCTCTTTCTAAAGCCTTGCTTCAAGTACTTAGATGCATTTATGACCCTATGGGGCATTTGAATTAATAGCAGGAGCTTCAACCAATTCCTTGGTTCAAACCATGTCGTTTGATAAGTGTGTCCATACCCTCGCCCAACTTGTTAACAACTGTAAGGAAGGGGTAGCAAATATTTCTGAATTCATAGAGAACATTCCCACTCTGACACTTGCTCACAAAGGAGAGTTAGCCAAATTCTCTTTTGAAGGTGCTGAACTGACCAACTACTTACAAAAATTATGTGGTCTCACCCCCAGGTTTGTTTCAGCTCCTTCCATTTTGGTACAAACAGTATCCAACAGTTTATTTTGCAGGGATCCTTTAGCCGTAGATGCTCTCAAAGCCTTTCAAAAAGAGATGTGTTCTCTCAGTGAGACCTCGCTTATGGAAATGATACCTAAAGTTTCTCGGGTTTTTCCCTTCTGGCCATCCAAATAAGTTGAAATCGAATCACTTGGTGTGGACCATCGCCTTTGGGCCCTTCCCAACAAAGGCTTTTTAGCTCCTATATCTATTGAAACCTAGGTTTTCTAGCCAATATTTAAGCATCTTCAATAAAAGAAGCACAACTCAAAGTATTAAGAGGCGTCATGTCTCTTGATAAAGGTGACCTTATTAAAGCCCCTTTCACTATGCGGTTTCTTGATACAAAGAAATGTGGCTCAAACACTAGTTTGTATGTGCGTACCAAGGGCTTGATGGAGTTATCCAAAAGTAACTTTGAGTAGTACACTGAGTCTATTTGGAACATTTACATGCCATATGTCAAATGCGCTTGACGGTTTCTTGACCCTAAGGCCTCTTGTGAATCAAGCATTATCTGATTTGATCATGCTATATGGTATGCCATCAACAACTTGGATCTCATGTTTCCTGACACTCCTTTAGCTCAGTACCTCTCGCTTTTCTGCTCTTGGCTTGGAGGCTAGGCCAACGAACTTGTGTTAGCTCAAAGGGCGTTTATTCAAATTCGCTCCCTTATGCTCTCTCTTCTAAAAGAGCTGGCTGTAGAAAAGCCCGGGATTCTTTTGACTACTTATGGTAACTATCTTGGCATCAAAACTCTCCTTAGCTTGATAAAACCTAATACGGATGTTGAGGATTCCCCTACTCTTAAAAGACCCAACTCTCTCATATCCCCCACGTCTTCGTACACATCTTTTTTGACTCTAGCCGCCTCTTCTACTGAGTCTTATGGTGGGAGAGGGAAAGTGAGAAGCATGATTAGAGGGAGAGGTAGAAGGTATCATGTCAACACTTGTTGGTTTTGTAAATGCAGGTACTGTGTAATGGGGTTGGCAGAATGCATCTTATATCTCATGAGGAAAGTGGGCACGAAATTTTTGTTCATTGCGTCTTTGCCAACAAAATTTTAGAATTCTTTTCACCTCGTTTTATATTTAGCAAATGTTTTCTCTCTACATTTGGTAATTTGGATCTACTAAGCCAAGTTAGGATAGGGTGGAGATTTACTGAATCTTTACTATTTGGTATATTCTAATGAGTTTCTTCGAAAAGGAAAACCCTTGTCATGTGATTGTCATTTATGGAATAGGTTTACAATGAATCTGGTAGTCTTGGAATGCATGTATGTACCATGGATCTCTCTATTATTGAGAATAGCTCTGTAAGATGCCTCCTTTCCAAAGGACTCAATCACATACCTCCTCAACCAATTAATCCTCATATTGCTTTAAAAGCACTTACTGAACGTCTGGCCGACTTGGTAAGTAAACTCCAATTGGAGTTATCAATTCAACATGAATTGTACAAAACGTTGGTAGCTGTCTTTGCTAGACTGGTTTCACAAGTCCCACTTGGGTGGTTACATGCTGAGTCTACATGGCTCACCACTGATCTTTCCTTAGCCTTTTGCAAGCTTAAGTTGAAATGGTTCATTGTGGGTTTGGATAAAGCTTCTAACATGGCATCTGTCATCTGCAAAAAGCTTGCCTTTGAAGTGGCTAAAAATAGACTCAAAGGTGGTGAGTTCTATTATATTGAAGAAGACTTGGATATTATTATTCAGAGAGCATGTAAAAGTATGACTGAGTAGAGGATTTCAGGAGGAATCTACCAAACTTCCCATCCTGTTTCCAACTTTCAAAAGTCATAGAGGTAAATTTTGATGGATCTCAAATGCTTCTAATTGCCTTTTTTCCGACATTGCGAAATATGTCACCGAAGGACTCAATTTGATATGTGACGCGCTCAAAAACATATGTGGTAGTAAAAGAAAAGATGTGAGGTGCTTCTTAGGAGTGGACATCCAACCTTTTGGATAGTTGGTAACTCATCTGATGTCCTCTTAAACCTTCCATCTGCCATTTATTTAGTATATAAAATTGATATTACCCAATGCTACAAAAATATCCCTCTAGTAGTTGAATATGGTCTCATAAATGTATTGAATTATCTCCTAGACTTGGCCCTCTCTAATAAAGCCAAAGAAGGGCTCTCTACCCTTTCCTTTGTTAAGACAGCCAGGAGGGTTAAGAAAGTGAGCAAGGCTTTCCCTTTTCACATGAATAATATTCAGTTTCAAATAATCATTCAGTGGGTTCTGAACCACTGCTATCTATGTTGTCCTTGGTAATAACCGCTTTTATCAAACGAATGGCATTTCGATGGGATTCTCTTGTTCTCCTGCTATGTGTAACCTTTATTTATTATATTTTGAATATAGATGGATTATTAGGTAAACTTCCCATGCAGAGGGGCTCTCTATGCTTATAAAGAGTAACCACACTTTTAGATTTATGGATGACATATTAAGTATCAATAATCCCAACTTTGCCCAGTAGGTGTTGATATCTATCCTCCTTGTCTAGCAATTGAATCCACTTTTTTAGAACAAGAAACTATCAATGGTATTGCCTTCACTAAACGTACTAACTATCTATCCATTGAACTAAATATTGACACTTACTCTGTTGGTAACTTTTCTACTAGATTTTTCTGCTACTAAGTTTGTAATGAAAAAGAGCAACAGACCGTTCAAAATTGCTCTACATACCTGTTTAAGTATTCTTCATCTAATTATTTACTCCTCCTCTAATGTATTTTCAGCCCTAGAAGAAACCGGGGTCCTTATTAGGAAGTTTCAAGCTAAAGGCTTCCATAGAAGAGTTTTGATTACCACCATAAAGGCTGCTCTGAGTCAAAAAGAATGGCTTGGTGTCAAGTTTGATGTTGCATTACTTATTCTTTTAATGAGGAAGTAGGCCCATATCTAATAAGCCTACTAAACTCATTAGTTATGGTGCCTGGGTAAGGGTGGGCACGCAGGCACGCACACACACACACATTGCTAGGTATAGCGTGTTGCTATCTCCTTGGTATTATTAGCTAGGGACCGATTGTCCTAGGGAACCTTGAGTAAATAACTGAATTAAATTCACTAGGTGATTTTTTTTAGTAGGTGGTACCTAATGGCACCTAACCCTTAGTAGCTAAATAGGGTTATTAGGTGGGGCAAGATGTCTGACTCTATGCGCTCTCTCTCTCTCTCTCTCTCTCTCTCTCTCTCTCTCTCTCTCTCTCTCTCTCTCTCCTGCCCCCCTCTCTCTCTCTGTACAAGATGGTGATGTTGTATCTTCTCCCTATTGAAGCTGGGCGCGCCTCACTGCTATGAATGAATGTGGCCACTGTACAAAGGTGGCGATACTGTATCTTCTCTCTCTTGAAGCTGGGCCCGCACACTGCTGTAAAGGAATATGGCCACTGGTTCCCAACCCTATAAAGGTGAGCTTCCATGCTCACTTAGCATTGGTAATGTGTGTTTCTGAGGTGCATGTGTGTACTTGTGTACATTGGGATTGTGAGGGTTTTACCCGCAAGGGTGTAGCATTAAGTAGTCGGCTATATGGCAAAAGGCAAGGATAAGCAGGCTATTGTGGAGTTGGCTGCTCCGACTTAATCTCAAGTGACTTGTGGCATTGTTAAGGACAACTGTTTGTACTATGTGTTGTGATTCACTTGTTGTTATGGTAATACTCCTCGTGCATATACTACATGGATGGCAACTTCTACTGAGCCTTTTGTGTCTACGGCACTGTTGGTTTACTCACCTTTAGGAAATGCTTTCAATTTTTGATTGATGAATCATAAGCATGAAGATGTGCACCCGTTTGGTATCTGCGGCTTTGGTTTTGCAATTCACTTTCAAGTGAAGGGATATCTGTCAATGCAATATACGGTCCTGTCATAGGCATGTTTTTTTAAAAAAACATTGAAAGGAGGTATCCTCTTGCAATACTGGATGAATGTTTCCTTAAATAGCTAAAAATAATAATTGAAGTTCTTCTTAACACTTGGTGAAGGACCCTATATGGTAGGGTTGAGCTACTTGTGAGGTGAAAAATAGTGGAATGGTATATATATATATTTTTTAAAGCTGTCGGCAGCAATTATTCTATTGGTGATGAGCTTCTGGGTTTGGTACCGAGCTTACCATTCTTGCTCAAATACGGTCTATGCCATTTTAGTGTTATGTATATAGATCCTTTGTAAAATTGCTCAACTTGGCCGAATATGGTTATAAATGGCTGGTTGTGAAACAAGTGTGGCCGAATATGGGTAAGAATATGGTTATGTAAGGTTGTGGGTTAAGGTAGATATGATTGTAAATGGCTGTTCATGAGGCTGTCAATGGTTGCTTATTACATCAAAGTTATGGGCCATGGCGGCTCACTTTCCTAGCTTTTGGAACAAATGTGGAACCATGGATATCCCATCTATATGTTATATGTTTTAGGGCATTAGCATGCGTACTTACTGCCTTACATGTGGTTTTGACTCTGTCTAAGGAGGTGTAGGAACATCTTATTATGTTACAGGTGACTCCAAAGTATAGATTGAATGCACGTATGAGCACTATCATTGATTGTGAAAAAATAGTGGCAATTAATGCCGAACTCTGTAAACTCAAGAAACAGGTATATGTGGCCCACTTTGAGGCTAAATTGCCTCATAAAACTCGTTTCCGGTGTTATCTGATGAGAGCTTGCAAAGCAAAAGGGGCTCCAAATGTTTTTTTCCCTTGTAAATGAAACCATCTTTGAATATATGAGTAGCTTCATCTTTCTTATTATTTATCTTTGAAATCAATTTAGCTGGGTGACATCTATAACATGTGGATACCCATGCATCATCTGCATACGGTGCCAATGCGAACTGAAAGTTGTGTTGTTTCCATGGGTGCAAGTGAGAGTTACCTTCTATACTAGGTTTTCAAAGTTCCTTGGCTTGAAGATGATGGATTTATATATCTTCAGGCTCTTGATTCTCTTATACTTGTGTATAAATTCTGTTCTGTACTATGAATGGGATTTATATCACCTTTTCATTGACATAGTTTCTAGTGTCTTTTGTAATTTGAAATGATCCTTTGGTGTTTATTTTATATTGTTACTGGAACACACACACACACCTTTATTTATGTAATTTGAAAAGATCCTTTGGTAAACGTTTATGTTATATTGTTACTGGAACACACACACACACACACAACACACACCTTTGTATGTTTTGGATGAAATTGCACATCTCCCCTTGTGACATTGTGAGCTCCCATGAGACCCCCCAAGTAAAATTTTCACTAATCGAGCTGAAGAATTGAGAGCTTACTTGTCCTCCCCAATTAGCATAACCCGTTTATTATTGTATTTCATATAATAGCTAAGAACATCTTGTTATCTCCTAGTACATGATACTAGAACGGTTCATGAAAATTTATCAGGTGGGTGCACACACACACACACACATACACACACAATTCTCCACTAATAATCTCTCCCTCCATCCCTCTCTCTCTCTCTCTCTCTCTCTCTCTCTCTCTCTCTCTCTCTCGCGCTTGGCTGACCTGGATGTCTTTTGAGAGAGAACTCTCTCTTGCAGGTCTCCAAGTGTTTGGGTTGCAATGATATTTACCCACCCCAGTTGAAGCCTACCTATTCGTGGCATGTGTAGGTACTTACTCTCACCAAATTACATCCACCACTAAGGACCTCTCTCTCTCTCTCTCTCTCTCTCTCTCTCTCTCTCTCTCTCTCAATTTCTACACACTAGGTTAACTGAGATCTTTCTTCTTCTCTTTCTTGAGCTCCTATGCTTGTGGTGGTATCTAAAATAAGGGTAACTCACAATGTAGCACATAAGGTGAATATATTGGACTTTGTTAGAAATAATGCGAAATTTATATCACATAGGTTTGCTTTTCCTTGTTTTTGGTCAGAAGCTTCCCACTTCATGTTTTACTCAAATCATCCATCAATTGCGAGAGGCTTGTGTTAACACCAAACTCACACACATGTTACTCAAATTGCATACATGCGCACACACATGCACAAACGTGTAGTATGTTAAGACTCATCTAATTTGCATTAGTCCACTAACTCGGGTGTCCATAGTAGTTTTTGAACATGTGAGCGTATCCACTCCAATAGCAGCCCCGCCCCCTCCCCCCCCCCCCCCCCCCAAACAAACAAAAACCACCAAAAACCAACACACACAAACTCACAGCATATGAGCATATCCACTTTACTAATGTTAAAACTAAGCACAAACTGTGTGCTACCAAAACTTAAGCTCGCTTGATTTAAGCATACTTTCAACTAGAATTACAATATATGAAGTTTGTGGAATTCACATGGCGCTAACCATCCAAAAACTTCTCCACATGTAATGCATGCATAATGGGTGACATGTGTGTATGTGAAATCATACTCATTCGGTGCAAGACCTAATTTTAGCATCCAACCATGAATCAAGGCCTTGTGGGCAAGATCTGTCGTGATATAAGCCACACACCCACTTCGACCTCATCTAACCGTCCTCCTCATGCACACCCCCCTTTATCCCTCTCTCTCTCTCTCTCTCTCTCTCTCTCTCTCTCTCTCTCTCTCTCTCTCTCTCTATATATATATATATATATATATATCGTCTCCTTAGAGCCAGTTCACGTGGGGGCTCGGTTGCTAACTAGTTTGCAACTTATTGCAAACTATTTCTGTTTCCATGGCTTGGTTGCAAGATTTTTGTCGATTTTTGGTTGGGAACCAGTGGCGCATGTGCTCCACCCCCAAGGGGTGAAGCAAGACGGCAACCGCACAACACGACAAAGAGTGGAGCCATCTACGCTACATTTTTGGAAATAACATCTCTCTCTCCTCTTTCTTACCTGTTCTACCATGCGCATGGGAACTCAGCAGGGATCAGTGCTCGATTGTGAACTAGTCTTCAACCAGTAGGCCATGTGAACTACCTCTTAGACTTGCCTTCTTTCTCTGATGCGCTTTCTCAAGCTGCACCAAGTTGTCCTCTTTCTCATATAGCCTAGACCTATGTGCCCTCCCTCTCTCTCTCTCTCTCTCTCTCTCTCTCTCTCTCTCTCTCTCTCTCTCTCTCTCACACACACACACACACACACAAACAATCAATATGCGAAGAACAAAACACGACAAGTCTGAGTCAAATTCCGAATGAGGACATCATTTTAGGTTTAACGATAAATAAATTTTTGATTCATATGGTGTCAAAGGAATGCAACAGCTAGAATTTTACTTATTCACATTAAGTCTTTTGTACATTTCTTTCTGCTAACATGCTAACAAGAGTTTTGCACACTATGATTTCTTTTACCAAACTCCAGCCTAATGTATGGTTTGTAGAAGTGTTTATATGATCTAATATTTTAGACCATGCATAGTTTGTTTATTTAACTCTAGCTCCAAGAAGTGATGAATGCATTGGCCCCCCCCCCCCCCCTCCCCCCAAAAAAAAACACACACACACACACATTTTTATGGCCCACTAGTGTTGGGACATGCTAAGAGGTGCAAGTTATCCCATCTCGCTTATTACCCCCTCACGCATGGCTCTAACCATCATATATGTACCATATCTATGAGAAAAATTCTACAATGTGCTTATATCTTCCTCTATTGATCGATAGAGGGACTCATTATTTGACGATCTCTATTTAGGAAGGTCAACATCTTGGAAAAAGTGGGTTCCCTTCACAACGAGGGATAAGCTTAACTAACTCTCAAAAGTATTCCACAAGCTTGAGGTTTGTGAATAGCAATATATGCCATAACCTCTTCTTTGCATTACCATGGGAACACCGAGCCAATTTTATCCCCTCTTGTTTGTGTTTTTAATGCTTAGTGGGGTGCATGATGATTAGAACATGGTTCTTGAGAAGATTAGCATAGTCTTTCCTTGCTTATGTGAAGGTTTTGTTGTGTGTAAATAATCAAGTATAATTGAGTCAAATGCAATCAAGGGCCACTTTTAGTATGGACATCACTAACATGATTTCAGAAGCTATAGATGTGGATTTTTTGTAGCTCTTCTTAATTGGTGGGTTGCAATACCCTACAAGCCTATGTTAGTTTTTCTATACAATTATAGTATATTGTATACTTGGAGTAGGTTTATGCTAGGTTCGATGGTAGTGTGATAGGGATAACAAAACCATGGTCTAGCATTGACACTTGTCTTCCACCAAAGACATTCAAGAGCTACCTTCATGTTTTTGTGGATGGTGGCAAGTAGCAGTTGGACTCTCTTGCTTCAACAACAACTTCTCCAACGGACTACACTCTTGTATCTTGTCTTGTAGTTTTTCATTACATAGGTTATACACTTGGATCTTGTAATCAAGTATTAATTACAAGAACTTGTAATTATAAGAACTTGTAATCATATTATACACTTGGATCTTGTAATCAAGTATTGATGAGAATTCAATCATAGTTTTTCATTCAATCATTTGTTATTAATTTTAATATATTGTCATCTATCTATCAAGTATTGATGAGAATTCAATCATAGTTTTCCATTCAATCACTTGTTATTCATTTTAATATATTGTTAACTATTATATTATTCTAAACAATCGATCTTGTATGTGTCATGTATATGTCAAGAATTTCAAACATAAACACACACACTTGGCTTCAATTACTTCATCTGGCTACAATTTCCTTGCTTCCATTGCATGTTATCTTTTAAAGGAATTCTCACTCTTTTGGAATTTGACTTGTGCTAAGAAGATGTTTCAGCTTGCTTACTTTCAGTTGTTTTTAGTAGTTGGCTTAAACTAAGCATAATGGAGTTGATGGTTATATTGTCTTGTGGGTGATTACCATGAGTCTTTTCCTTGTACTTCCGTCAATGGGTGAATCTGGCTTATGCTTTGCATAATGGAGTTGTTGGTTATATTGTCTTGTGGGGGATTACCATGAGTCTTTACCTTGCACTCTCCTCAATAAGTGAATTTGACATGTTCCTCTTTTCCATGATATAGGCGAATTTGGGTTTTTTTCCTTGTTTCCCTACCATGAATAATTCCCTTGCATAGTTGAATATTAGGCCCTCTTAATACTTCTCTGCTTTATTTTATGGGATGCTCCTCTTTGGTTGCCTTCGGGATTAAAAGTGGCATGTATTTTTTGGAATGTTGGTCTCTTTTCTCCTTATTGTCATGGTCAAGAGACTTGCTAAATGGTCTCATGATAGGAATACACCTTCTAAGTTTTGTAAGGTTAAATATGGGCTTATCTTGGATTATTTTAGTACATTCCTAGGTGGGAATGTTCCCTTCTTTGTAATGAGGTGGAAGTTTCTAGAAGCATTTTTTACGTATTGTACAATGGTTGTCGGGTTTTCTTGCCTCCTTTGAGGCTTATGTATGTGTGATTTCCGGATGACGTCCTTCTCTATGGGGTGGCTTTTTTGCACCTTGTCATTGTTTTTCTCTGCACAAGTCTATCCCCCTTGTTCCTTGCCCAATGGTAAACCTTCTCTTTATGGCCCCCTTTGCTTTGGCCAATGGGCTCAAGCCTCCCTATGGAAAGGTATTGCAATACCCACTTTCTATCTGGTTCAATTCGTGCTTGGATTTAGTTGCAAATCACAATATGAAGAATATTATATGTGCTCTTTGCATCATGGTTTGTTCCTAGTGATACTCTTGTGCCTATCACTTGCTTCTACATGCTTGTGCCTACCTACAGATGCATTGTGAAGCTCATGGGAGTACTCATGTGACCTAACCTACTCAATATTGGCTATGAAAGGAAGATGAGGACGACTTACCATCCCTTTCTATTTAAAAGTGAGGGATTTTTTTTCCCTCACTTAGATTTTGGTTACTTAGTCTTACTTTAAAGAGTGGGAGAGAAAGAGAGTTTTTCCAAGGAAAGAAAGAGAATGAGATATTGTAGATTACTGGTGTTTCTCATATTTTTTGAGAACTGTGTACCGGTCCTTCCTTTACTACTCTATGGAAATAATGGGAATAATCCTTCTTCACATGTTTCCTACATTAAAACAAACTTTATCTCACTTGCTTGACTAATTATGGTGTCAATTAAAACTCTATAATGGATGCTTGGATCTGAAATCTGATCTAAATTCAAATAGTTAACTTTTCCAATTTGAAATTTTTGAGTATCTTGCAGTCCTTATTACTTGAGTTAATTTGCACCATTAAAAGTAAGAGAAGATTCCTGGCTTCTGGCAAGCTATGTGAAAAGAAATATGGGTCTTTGAAGTATGGTATTTGCTTCTTCTTAAACACCAGTTGGACCTATGGACGACGAGCTTTCTAATGCTTAAGGATTTTTGGATTATGAAAGTAATACCAGATGTGACCTGTGGGGAGGATACTGACATAGGCATGAGGCCTTCTATACATTTTCAAAGCTCGAAACTTATTGTATTTTGGATTAATTAGCTGATTATTTTTTGTAAACAATAGGATTGTTGTTCTCATCTAGTATGAAAGTTTATGGCAAATTTCATTTATTGTTGGTTAATCCTGAATCTAGCCGATCTGGCTATAAGTGTTTAGTAGTCATTATGTTGGCATCATAGCTGAGATTCTTTTGGCTGCTAAACGTGGTTCATGTTAAATGTATTTGAATAATTCTTCCAAGCTGCTTAATGTTTACCCTCCCTATTTAATTTGGATTGCTACAATAGTCTTCTAGCACTCGAATATCTAGACTTTTGATGGTATGGTATACACAAAAGGATTGTTGATCTTGTTGCTAGCATAGTGCTAGAAGATGGTTCTTACAATGGTTTACAACCTAGTTTCTATTCAGGTTTTACTCTGTCAACAATCCCTTTGGGGTTTGGTAGCTTTTGTTGGGCGTAATTGCTCTGGTTGTTAGTAGTGAGTCTACTAGTTGATGAAATAGTTTGCAACAAATGATATGCTGACTTTGTTGCTACTCTAGTTTTACAATCTTCTTGTTTCTTTGATTTACAATCCGGAGTTTTTATAAGTTAGTTCTTTTTGTGGTTGATAATCTTGTTGCCTCTTAGGTTTTGCGTTGTGAGTACTTTCTTCTTGGATTCGTGGCACTTGTTGGGCATGGTTATGTTGGATTTTATCCCTAATGTATTGTTCATAAAGATACACTATATTATGGCTTGGCTAATGATCTTTTCAAAAGTGTTCTTGAGTCTTTATGCCTATGTGCTGTGACTTTTCTCTACTGTTTTGACATCAAAAGTGACAAAAAATTGGCAGGGATGATCTTGATAACCTGATGGGATGGGTACCTTCATTCTTGATTGCCTTGAGATTATGGTGCAAAAAATATGCTAACACATTGGAGTATGTTGGGGTTTAGGAACTCCATTGCTAAATTGACAGTTTTGGACCTTTTTGAATGATTATCTGTAGATTGAAAAATGCTCCAATTGTTGGCTTTGATTCAGTGATTTTAAGTTGGATTGTCTTGACACTCTTTTTTCCTTTTTGATATTATGGGGATGGACTCAAATAACTAAATCCCTGTGTTTGTGTTGGTTTCATTATTCCCTCAAAATTTTTGGGTCTCTACACTTGCCTAGTTTTCCTTTTTGATATTATGGGGATGGACTCAAATAACTAAATCCCTGTGTTTGTGTTGGTTTCATTATTCCCTCAAAATTTTTGGGTCTCTACACTTGCCTAGTTGCTTTACTATTACCTCGCCAACTGGGTTGAATCCTAATATAGCATGCTAATAAGTTGGTCTTGTTACCTTCACCTGGGATATGCTGGGTGGAATATTTTGACTAAATGGTTGTGATATCTAGATTTGGAATCCTTTTGAGAAGGCTTGTTATAGATTACTTCTCTAACTAGTTTGTTTTCTTGCTACAACATTTCTGAATATGGTTACATGATGCTTGGAAGCCCTTTGTTGGATTATTGTTGTACAGATGATTACTAATTTACTAACAATGCTTCTTGGGTGTTTGGGAAAGCACTTTATGCTGCTTATGTGTCTGACTATTCTCTGGGTAAAAGTCCATATATCCTGGCTCTTTTAGACTCTTATGTTTAGGATAAACTAAGAAATCTCCCTAAAGCTTAAACATGCTTGGAATGATGATCATTGCAATGACTTTTTGGTTGTAAGTTTCGATGAAGAGCAAGCTTTGGACTCTAAAGGAAAGGATAGCATTGATTCCTTTACGGATTTTATACACTTTTACGATCCAAAGATGACCCATTATTAACTGCTTGGCTGTTACTCAAGGAGAACCAAAGTTGTAGACTAAGCCTCGATTTTTAATTTTGCAAAAAGATAATCTAAAAGAAATATATCTGTAGTAGTAAAATATAGAGATTTATTGTTAAGTCTCTAATGATCAAACGAACATTACTCTAAATATGTAATTATGGCTTGGTACTTCAAAAATTGTCAAACATTTTGTTGTCAATTTTGTCAACACTTTGGAGTAAGGAAAGGATGGTTTTATATAAGGTTAAGAATAGGATCACTTTTCTACCTTTGCACATATAGGATTGTAGCTAGTCTAATGCTTTTTAAGTTCAACATGGATAATAATTCATAAATTATTTGATACCTGTTATACATAGCCACGTGTAATAGAATCTGTTGTCTTGTCTATATGGACACATGTGAGAATTCTATCTTAACTTAAAAAGGTAAGACTTTGGTACAAAAATTGAGTTATATTGTACTGTTGACCCATAGGTCAACACTCGCACTCACGAAGTGAGATCGAAGACCTAAATACATTTATCATAATGTTTTTAGTTTTGCTCATCCAATGAATCTATACAGTGGTTCTCCAAGGAGCCTGGGGTCCAAAATTTTGACAATGTAGTGGGAAGCAAGCCGTTTTTTGACCATAACTCTTAGCTCGTGCGGAATTTTCCCATGACACCCAGAGAGAAATTGTTCTAAATGTTGCGTTTACTCTTTGGTTTAAAGGGTTCGGCCTAATTCATAACAGTTTGTGAGTTATGACCAAAATAATGTTCCTATCGCCTACATGACGTGAAACGTAAAGCGCTTTTTACGTACACACGTGACCATAAACACATCATGTGCATAAATAAGAGTGCTAAACATGATAAAATAAGCATGTAGCAACTTCATATACACTCGAAAAGTCCATACAAAGCAACCACTCAGAGGGTAGCTGCTCAGAAAATGACATAGAGAGAGAAAGAGATGATGGCTATGGATTTTAGAGCTTCTCACTGTGCTTTAGGATTGATTATGGGTTTTTTAAAGTCTTCTTGCTTTGCCGCAAGAGAGTGGCGATAAGAGCTATGTAGAGGTTTTCACCACAAAAGCAGTTAAAGAGTGGATACACCGTGAAAAAAGAGAGGAGATAGTAAGCAAGTAGAGAGAGAGTATTCTTCCTCTTCTTCTTCCTGCAAATGAGAGAGAAGAGCTCATGGAGATGGCAATGAAGAGTTTGTATCACTGCGTATAATACGTACCTATCGCTGTGCGATAGTAGATGCAACTGTCGGCACTGAAAACTGAGGCTTGCAAGTGAATAAATAGGCACTATAGGAGGTTGGATTGTTGCCCAAGCAAGCTACTAGCACCCTCTCTTCCGCTAGGAACAATTGCATGCTTTTTTGGACTTTTCTAAAATCATGGCCTACTTTTTGGTAGTCAACTCTCCCACTTACCATTCATTTTTTACAATAAAAATTGACTAACTGGCTAGTATACATACAATTAATGAAACCGTGACTGGACTATACCACACCGCAATGTCTCGAAATAATGATGACTTTCTTGTACTACTCCGGCGTATTTACAAATCATCTTTTTATGAAAATAATTCCCGTTAAAATTTTGTTTAATCCGGATTTTTCTTCGGATGATCGTTTTTAAATCCGACAAAGACTAAAATTTATATTTTTTTATGTTCATGTCATCTTAAAAAGCACGTTGCTTTTCAAAAACACCAAAAACGTGAAAAGCTAAAAATAGCATAAAAGAAAAATTTTCTAAAATTGAACCACAGGTTTCCATCGTCCACTGGAACAAGAAAGTGGACTTGATTTTCACTAAAAAATACAAAAAAACATGAAAAGTTAAAACTAACCTGAAAAGTGTTAGATCTTTACAAAATTGAACCATAGCTTCTTCAAGACTTGTAGATTAAGGATGTGGCCCTCCTTTTTGCAAAAAAACATGAAAAAACGTAAAAAAATAAAATTCTTAAAAACTGAACTAAACGTCCGTATGACCTACTAGAACATGGAAACAACCTTGCTTTTCACTTTAGAACCTTACAACACTGTCAAACAAGTATTCTCTAACCCAAAGTTTTAAAAATAACACATTAGAATCTATTTTTCTTATTTTTGAAAGAGACCCAAAATCAGGGGATCTTACATCCTCCCACACTTAAAAAATTTAAGGTGTCCTCACCTCAACATGAATTCTGAGTAATTTAGTCTCATTACATCATTGCATTCCAAAGTAGCATCTTTCTCAGGATATGTTGACCATTTAACAAGGTGTTCTATGGTCCGATTACAAAGAGACTTACTTCTACTTTGAAGGATTGCTTCAGGGTACACTTCAAAAGTTCCATCGGTAGAGGTAGATAATAGAGAATCATCAAGAATGTGATTTGGGTCAGGTACATACCTCTTGAGTATGACAAGAAAAACATCATATACCTTTACGTGTGGTGGTAAGAAAAGTTTGTAAACTTGATCATTAATCCTTTTTGTGGTTACAAAAGATCCACATATTTGGCATTGAGCTTCTTAAATTTTTCCATTGATAAAGAGCTAAATTTGGGTTTCACTCTCAAAAACATAATATCTCCTTCTTCAAAGAGTCAAGTAGATCATTTAGGGTCAACCTAACTTTTATGTCTATCTTGAGCAATCTTAATATCTTGTGGTATAAGGTCCCCGTCTGCAATTGCATTTCATCCATCATGTCTTTGGATGCTTGACTTCTTATGAGAAAGTGTGTGAATTTTAATGGAGTAAGACACTCTTGGCCATATAATTCTTGAAAAGAAGTCATCCCATTTGAACGTTGAAATGAGGAATTATATGCAAATTCAACCAAATACAAATATCTAGTCCATTTACTTTGCTCATGCATACAATAAGCTCTTAGTATGTCCTCAATGATGTGATTGGTTTTTTTTGTTTGCCCATTAGTTTGAAGGTGAAAAGCAGTACTCAAGACCAATTGGGGTTCTGTATCCGAGAATAAGACTCTCCAAACATTGGAGGTGAACTTTGCATCACGATAAAAAATTATACGACGAGGTAAACCATGATACATGAACACACCTTTCATGAAGACTTGAGCTATATCCTTAACCATAAACATTTTCTTGACTAGAAACAAATGGGTCATTTTTATAAATATATCAACAACCACAAAATAGAGTGATATCTCAAAGATGTAGGAAGTCCTGTAATGAAATCCATGGTTATGCATTCCCAATTCATTTGTGGTACATCAATAGGTTGAAGCTTATTAATTAAGGTATCGAACTCCTTTAGCTTTAATACATGACATGTTAAACATCTTGTAACATAGTTCATCACGTTTTAATCATAGTCAAAAGAAACTCTTTTTTACAGTAGCATAAGTTTTAATGTAACCTGGATGTTCTGCAATAGGTATATCGTGAGATTCATGTAGTATTGCAAGTTTCATTCCAACATTATTTGAGATACAAAGACAATTGTTGAAGTAAAGATCGTTGTCATTTACATAGAAGCCTTTAATTTGCCTTTCTTGCTTCTCAGTGGGACTATTCAAGTTCATTAAATATTGAATCTTTGTGTAATATGGATCTTGAGGCCTACCTTCATGAATAAGGTTAAATAAAGAGGTAATAGAGGTTGTGATAGCTGCGACAATACTCTTTCTACTTAAATCATCGGCCATGAGGTTTTCCTTTCGAGGTTTATATTCAGTTCCAAAATCATATTTGCATAATAACTCCATCCATCTCCATTTCCGCATAGTAAGATCAGGTTGAGTGTAGATCCACTTGAGGCTTTTATGATCTGTATGTAACTCAATTCTCCTTCCAAGAAGATAATGTCGCCATACTTTAAGAGCATGCACAACAACCAATAATTCCAAGTTATGTGTAAGATAATTCAACTCATGCATATGTAACTTACAAGTTACTAACTTTCCTTCTTGAGATAGAATGCCAATTGTTTGTCCACTTGCATTAGTGGTGAGCACAATGAATGTCTTTGAGAAATCTAAAAGTTGTAATATTGGAGCATTCACCAAAGCTTCTTTGAGTTTCTTAAAACTAGCTTGAGCACGTTCATTCCAAGTAAAGACTTTGGTCTTTTGAAGTGTATTAATCAATGGAGATGCAATCTTTGCATAGAATTCAATAAAAGTACGATATCATCCTGTTAAACCAAGAAAGCCACATACTTCCTTTATTAATTTTGGTGTAGGCCAAGCTACAACAGCTTCGATCTTACTTGGATTAGTAGAAACACTATCCTTGAATACAATAAATCGCAAGTAATCCACTTTGTTAGTGAAGAAGGTGCATTTGCTACGCTTAGCATAAAGCTAATTTTGGTGTAGAAGTTCAAGTACTCGTCGCACATATTGTTCATGTTCTTCTTTGTTTTTTGAGTAAGCTAGAATATCATTAAAAAATACACGAAAAAAATCATCGAGATGTCTCTAAACACATCAATGTGAAGTGATTAAAAGTTGCAAGAGCATTTGTAAGTCCAAAAAACATGACTGTAAATTCATAGTGTCTAAAGTGAGAGTTGAATCATGTCTTTGGTATATCCTTCTCCTTGATTCAGATTTGATAATACCCTGACTTAAGATTAATTTTTATGAATATAGAAGTTCTATGTAATCGATCAAATAACTCATCAGTCCTTGTTATTGCATACTTATTCTTGATTGTTACCTAATTCAATCCACAATAATCAATACATAAACGTAAAGTACCATTCTTCTTTTGATTGAAAAGAATAGGAGTATTCCATGGAGAAACACTAGGTCAAATGAAGCCATTTTCATTGTTGAGTAAGTTGCTCTTTGAGTTTTACAGACTCAAGCACCAACATCTTGTAAGGTCTACGAGCAACAGGTTGAGCCTTTGGAATAAGCTCTATTGCATGATCAACTTTGTGCTTGGGTGGTAATTGTGAAAGTTCTTCAGGAAATACGTCATCAAATTATGTCAGTCATTCAAGTTCAAGTGTAATTGATTTTTTTCTGCAAGGTTAAGCTTTACTACAGAAATCATTTCATTTTTTGATAGCCTTTCATAAGTTTGGTAAATTCCACCAATTGAAGTTTGGATTTCCCTTGTTTATCGATAACTATAAATCTGGAGTTTCGTTCATCTACAAAAGTCAATGAAGCATTTTTACAATGTATGCATCATTGACCTTAAGCCAATCCATTCTTAGAATTCCAGCATAGCCTCCTATGGGTAAGACTCTAAAGTGAGCATTGTTACCATCCAAAACAAAATTCAAATTATCCACAAATGCATCTAGGAGAGATAAAAGAATGTTACTCCCAGAATCAATCAATAAGGTAAAATGGTTACCTTGATACTGTGCTAGTGTTTGAATTACTGAAAATTGATCATTCACTCCTTGATGTTCAATCGCAGCATGAACATATGCATTTGCTTTATTCCCTTTGCCTCTAGTATATTGAGCTCTATTTGCTTGAGCTCTTCCCTGAGGTTTTTGATTTCCTCCTTCTCCTCCTAGATGAGTTTGACGGTTGAAGTTATTCCCATTGTTGTTATTGTTGGGTGGCCCATTTCATACAAAAGGTGGGTTTTCTGGTCTAAAGTTCCCTTGGTTTTGAGGCTGTCTCTACATTTGGTTGAAGTTATGCTGAGGTGGAGGCAGTCTAGGTCTAAAATTTCTAAGTTCCAGTTTGAATTGAAACTTCTGGGTTCATAATTGTCCATTAATCCTGTGAAGCTGGAATTTTTGAATGAAAAATCTTGGATTGATGATCAAGATCAAGACAAGTATAATATAGATGATCTCATCTAGCTTTCATACGTAATCAGTTCTCTCTTCTTTGTTGTGAGTTCCTAGACCTTGTACTTACTTACATCTTGGGTTTCAAAGTTTAAGACTTCTACTTGTGCATTTAAATTTACATCCTCTTTCTCATATACTCTTCCCCTTGAGATGTATCTATTGGTGGTAATACCCAAAAGCAATTTACATAGGTGTGTCTTTCACTGACAACATCCTGGTAAAATACCTACTTAAGTTTACCACGATTGGATATGCTTGAGCAAAATCCAAACATCTTGGCTTCTCATAATCATCGAAGGAAATGGTGACATTGTGAGAATTAAACTTAAGAATATGTCCATATAGTTTACTTAACTAGTCTTGAGGTACATAGTAGAACTGGTTGCTGCTATATGACTTCTTCCAAACCCGGATTATGACTTTCTCATAGAAGCCATATCTTTAGTTGAGCAGGAGTGCCTTCTTACTAAGGATGATATTGTTGTTAGGTATGTCCAACAGTGATCATAGGTTAAGATAAAGAATACATCCTTGTACTTTGATGTTGCCCTCTTGAAACTTTTCCTTGACCCAAAGCTATTGATGAACTATGTATCTATCATGCACTTGGATTCGATGTTCAAGTTGTGCTTTGGCATATAGTTCCCATGCTACGTAGGACTTTGGAACAAGATAGTCTCTAGTCCTCTTTGAAGCTCGGACCACTTTAACTCCCCAATGAATGTTGAATCTAACCGCATAGTTGAAAAAGACATTTCTTGCAAAGTCACCTAGAACTTCATCTAGATAGTCAAGGAGATTCATCTAAAAACAAGACAAGGAGAGAGAAGACTTAATACACATATATACCAAAATTGATTTTATGCTCTTTATTCATCAAAGTTTGATTTTTATGGTTTCATACAACATTATTGATGCTTTGGAGCTAATTCTCTAAATGATATTTTCACTCTCATGACTGGGTATTCCCTTAGACCTCCCACATGACAACATGGTCTATAGTTATCTTCTAGCTTTTCTTTCCCTATGACAACTGCAAGTGCTTCAAATTTCTTGGCAACTTTGGCAATCCTTAGCATTTCAGAGTGTATTGCCAAGTAGTAGTATAAATCTTTTAGATCCATCCACATCCTAAGTTGAAGTAGTCTGAGCTTGACAAACCAATCTCTTGGACTATCATCGATGTAAATAAAGAACTCACATAAGGGCTCTTGAGGTCAACACTCTTCCAACATGTTGTGTTTATTGGCATTGCAAAGAATTTGGTGCTGATTTTTAGGTAAAAGAGTTCCCTTGCATCCTCGGTATCCATGTTTCCATATTGTTAAATACTATGGCCAAAACCTCATTTCCTTTGCTAAAGCATTCATATGTCACGTTAGGATCCATTTGTTACTACAAAACAAACATTCAAAGAAATCCTTAATACACTTGTACAATACTTTAATCACATATAGTTGTAAAATAGGCATTGGCATGTATAGAGGTGTTGTATGCAACATGCAGCATTCAAGGCCATGACAGATTTGTACCTAATGCACTTCACAAACTATCATACAATCACATAGTTGTTCAAAAATATCATACAAAAATCATGATAAACACATAGCCTCATATGGAGAAAAAATATAGTATCTTTGCTTGCATGGAAAAAATTTAGTAATATAGCTTACATGAAGATAAGAGAAAGTAGTCTATTGTTTATGTCTATTGTCTACATGCATCTCAAGATAAAGTACTAAAATATGGTCGACAGCCTCCGGCCGCCTCTCTCTCTCTCTCTCTCTCTCTCTCTCTCTCTCTCTCTCTCTCTCTCTCTCTGGCTCCCTTCTTGACACCTTTCTCTCTATAGCTATGTGCGTTGTCCTCTATACTGCCAAAGATATAGGGCACATTGGTCGGTTGAAGGAGGTTGCAACATGTGTCATGGGGGGTGGAATCAAGCTTGGATGTCATTGCTTACAAAGAAACCCTTTGTCACATAATTTCATGTTCATTCATGTCACTTATTGTACATTGCCATATTTATTCATGGCACTTTTTTATTATAAAACTTAGGTTTTTTTGAAGCGCTTCCTGAGTTAGAGCTTGCATGCCAAGCTCCTCCCATCGTTGAGCGACCAACTACTGCTCATGTTGTTGGCCAAGCTCCTCTCGCCATCCAACTATTGCTCCTGCTGCAGGCCAAGGGGATGCTGAGATACTGATGCTAAAACTCTCATTGTTACCTCCATAGCCTAAGAGCAGGCTACTAGCCACAAGCTCCTCCTGCCTTCGACCAAGCTCTCTTTGCTACCTTCGTAGTCGAAGATGTTTAGCAAAGTCTAGTGGTCCCATAAAGCTTCTCTCTCTCTCTCTCTCTCTCTCTCTCTCTCTCTCTCTCTCTCTCTCTCTCTCTCTCTCTCTCTCTCTCTCTCTCTCTCTCTCTCTCTCTCTCTCTCTCTCTCTCTCTCTCTCAATGGTAGAGGGCTGGGTTTGACCCTCGAACTAAGAAGTCTAGTCAGAATCTGACGATCTTCCCAAACCTAATGTTAAGCATGTTAGATCATAATCATTCTCTACATAACCCTCCTTGCCCCTCTCCTCCTTCATCTCCACTAAAGCCCCCTGTATGTAGCTATAGTAAGCTTCCTTGCTACAGTTCAACAAGCTTCCCATGTCCTCTACTCCTTCCTCTTCCATACTACATAGATATTCATAGCATTTGTGGGGATACTTTGGCGATTAGAGTGTTAATGACTTAGAATCTACACATAACTTTAGAAAAACAAAATTTCCCTACACCTGCACCTTTAACAAATCAGCTACAAAAGCTGTGTACATCAGATAAGCACTACAAATCTCCCATTGATCTCTTGGGTAGCCTTTCAGCATCTTCTTTATCCGATGGTTGTGGGGAAGTGTCGTACTATTGTACTCATTTTCCTTCCTCTTGCAAGTTGATGAATACCTTTGATCAATGATGATGACAGACATTACGATGGGATACAATGACGTTGCCACTTGCTATACCTGCAGGATCCACAACTTGTCATAGCTACCACCATGTCCCTGCCTTGCATCCCATTGTACAACAATGTCATACGATGGGATGCAATGACGTTGCCACTTGCTATACCTATAGTATCTGCAACTTGTCATAGCTACCACCATGTCCCTGCCTTGCTTTAATCACATGCTCACCGTCATGTTGATTTACCCTTGCTTGCTAAGAATGGCTTCTACGACCTTGACATCACATGAGGGCCACTTAACTCCCTTCACTACCATGTGAGAGACAGGAGCATGTGAGGTATATTGAGCAGAGTGTCAATGTGTGTTTGTGTGTGAATAAAGAGAGTGAGATTATAGAGAGAGAATGTTGCTTGAGACCGTGAAGCAACTAAATCACCTTAGGGCAAAGCTATTCAATTTATAGGTTAACCTCAATTTTGTGCAATTAAATTTAATTGAATTAATCTATGGTGCATGTTAAGCTTAATGGGAGCCAATTTGTGGTCAATTTGAGAGTTTGAGAGAGTATATGTGTGTGGATAGGAGAGAGAGAGAGAGAGAGAGAGAGAGAGAGAGAGAGATGATAAAAATGTGGATAGGAGAGAGAGAGAGAAATGATAAAAATGTGGTTCGTTTTACATTTTCTCTCTCTCTCTCTCTCTCTCTCTCTCTCTCTCTCTCTCTCTCTCTCCCAAAATTGATGGCACCGTGCACATTGTCTCACTGTTTTTTGTATCGTGCAGGCTCCACTCGTTTGAAAGCGTCAAAGTAAACAAAATCCACCATGTGTCTAGGGGGAGGGGTTGGAATCCCTTCCCCCATTATAAATAGTATAGATAAATCCATTATCGGGTTGCTAGTTGCAGATTAAAAAAGTTATACATACAAAAAAGTTGCAAATACCTCTAAATTTTTAACAAGTAAAAAAATTAAGATGCATTTTGTATTTAACATATAAAAGATACAATACTTCTAGAAGGTCTACAAGGTATGCATATCAAACTTGGCAATGCCAAAAGGTTCCACCAAAGTATTGTTTGTATAATTAGTTTACCAGTGGCTTCACATACCTTTGGTCATGCACTAACAAATAAACCTGTTGATGTTTCATAGTTTTCACATTCTTTTGCTCTTTGTACTTACACACTTAAGGGTTCGAGGCTTTTCTTGATGGGTTGTCCTGAAACTCGAGGGTACGATAGGCGAGCTTGCTCGCAAATGCAACAGAGCAACTGAATCCTTGGAATGGGGAGAGCTATCAAGGTGTTTTCAAAAAATCTATAACTCACTGGTCCCCTCTTGGCTCTCTAAGGCTAGAAGCATCCTTATGATCTTTTTTTGGAGGTAAGTAGCCAGAAAGATTAATAACAAAGGCGTGGCATTCCTAATTATTCAGTTAGCGTATTTCATTTTATGAATCGCGCTTTTTTTAAAGCATTACCTTTTTTGAGCGCAGGTTCAGCAATTTATGCTATGTTAGATGAATAAGATATGCATAGAATGAGAGGGCTTGTTTGTCTATTACCTTCTACTTATGTTATGATGCTTATAGGCAGCTTATTCTTAAGGCATCATGCATATAGGCCAACTTTGGGATTACAACAATAATGGATGGAAAGTAACAGACCACCTGGCCCTCCAATTTAACTTCAATGGGACTGAAAGATTAATGCTCACCAAGGCCCTAGAATGGCTTAATAGGCGGTGTCTCAAAAATTTAAAATATAAAAGCTTTCATATACTCAGTTTTGAATATTTGAAATGATCCAATAATTGTTGCTTACCAAAACACTTCTACTTGCCACCTTGAGTCCTAAATGGAGAGAAAAAACAATGTATCACTTTTTTAAACTCACAAATACATCAAAAACATATTTTTCTTTGTATACAATAATAAGCTTGAAATGGCCATATCTAACATGTTGAACTTCCCATTATATTATATTTTGTCAAGCAATTTTTTGTGCATATGAAACTTGCAATTATCCTATAGCACAATTGTGGAAAAGTTGTGGACAATTTTCTACAAGGTCTCTTCGTTTTTTCTTGAGCTTATCAAGTCAATTTCTTCAAAGCATCAATCGTTGTCTTACGGGGGTCACTTGATGAATATACTTCTTGATCATGATAGCTTCTAAAATGCAAGGTTATATTTTTAAAAGACCCTTTAGTTAACATATTTAATCATATCAAGTAAATACACAGTCTGATGTAACTAGCATTTTATCTAAATTTGTTTAAAAAAGGACACTTAAGTGTCCTATTTTGGTACCAAGCTAGCGTTAAAGAGTTCTTACCCAAGAATGAATTAGAAAGAAATTGGGATGACCAGGATAAATTGTTGCAAAAGAGGCAGCCACTGCGCAGTTACATAGCTGGACATTGTGAAATCATCCTTAAACTTCTGACTTTCATGAGACAAGAGGTTTCATTTGTTGGGGGGGGGGGGGGGGGGGGGGGGGGTACATAAGCATTTCAAAAAAGAAATAAAAGTAGTTCTCCTAATACTTTAGAAGATTCTTAGGAAGCACTTCAGATGCCACTCATGGTGAGCCCAAAGGTAAGAAAACAAGAACTTCTTGGCCACTTTTGAAGGGGAAAATAAATTTACATTTTTAAAGCACAAGAAACCACATATTAAGAAGATAATGATCAAGGGGCTGAGCTTAGTCAAGAAGACTGTGAGAGAGCAAAAAAAGAAAATCTTTGTTTCACTTGTTTGTCTCCAAACCAGCATGCATGGAATTGCCCTCGAAACAAGAAGAGAAGGGATGAAGGTAAAGAAAAAACCTTAGGGTGGAAGCATGGTAAGGTGGTCGCTATTGCTTAAGTCCATCAACAACCACTTTTAAAGTGATAAATAGTTTGTCTAAGTTGAAAATTGATAAGGGAAAACTTCCCATATTTTGGAATTTTTTTGGAGGCCAAGAACATGTGCATGTGTTTTTTTCTTGGCATGCAGGAGTTACGTCGCAACAGGTATTGGGATCCACTAGTCCCTGTGATGGGTTCATTCCTTGGCTCGCTCAAAAATAGAAACACACAGAGGCTCTCTCTCTGTGTGTGTGTGTGTGTGTGTGTGTGTGTGTGTGTGTGTGTGTGTGTGTGTGTGTGTGTGTGTGTGTGTGTGTGTGTGTGTGTGTGTGTGTGTGTGTGTGTGTGTGTGTGTGTGTGTGTGTGTGTGTGTGTGTGTGTCATTGGGAGCATTTTCCCCCTTACTGGACAATTCCAAACATGGTTGTCATTATAGATGAGACTCGCAAAGATACGTTTGTTCAAGCAGCAATGCTTGAACACGTGGCAGAGACAATTAAGCAGTATGAGGCTGAGAAGAAACGGTCTTATAGAGCTAGGAAGAAGGAGAAACAAGCTCAGTTTGGTTCAAGAGAGAGGGAAATTTAGCCAGTAGTGGTAGAGATTGTTGGTCTTGCATTACAAATAGCTAGGTTTTACACTAAAGAGCACATGAATATCATCATGGAGAAAGTTTTGAATCATCATGAGATTGCAAGGTTCCCAAAGAACCTACAGGTAAAGTCTTCCCTTGTGTCTACACTTAGGAGCTCAATTGTCATAGTGAAACGCCCAAAATCAAATGACCAATTGGTAATGAAAATGAGCAGGTTAGCATTGTTGATAAATGCAATCCAAGGCCAAAATGGCCTTAATTTGCAAAATTTTTCAAGCATATTGGATGTGTGCAAGCCAAACTTGCATGCAACAAAGAAAACTTTGGCTAATGTTGATGGTGAAGAATGTGTTTCTTTGGCTATAGTTTAAAGAAGTCAACGATCTGATGCACTCTCAAATGATGTGAGGGACATCATCTCTAAGTTTTGGACAACCCATATGTGTCTCACCAAATAAGAAGGATGTGAAGCACTTTAGGCTTGGTCCAAAATAGTACATTGAACATCCAATCCACTATCTTGATGAAACACAAGGGGATTTAATTTCAACTTCTAATTCAGGTTCTCATCCCATGTTCTCATTAAATGCTTTATTTTTATATGACATCTTTCATATTTGTACTCATTAGCAATTTACTAACTCTCATTGCTCTTAGAATGACATAAACGCTTTAGTTCAATTAGAGTCCAGGTTCCTCTTTTTGCTTGGTTTCATTGCTTAATAACATCGGTCCTCCAATTTCATACCATCACTAAGGTCTACTATCTAAGAGTTGAGAAAGTGGTACCTCTGCTATCAACGTTTTGTATTGCTTACTGGAATGTTTGGTTCTATTCCTTCTTTCTCCTTTGTACAACTATATATCAGCAAATAAGATATGTAACATTGATTAGTCTTAACTAGAAGTATTGTTGTACTCTACATGTAGAAATGTTGCCTCTTTAAGATAATGTTACTCTATTTACTAAGAACTATGTAATTGTAGACATTTTGCTCTCATATCCTATCACTATTTAGTATATCTATTTGCATTGTGTGGCTGCATTCCTATGATCTCCTTTATACTACTCTGTTGTGACAGACATATTCACTATACAGATCTTATTTTTTACCTTTGACCATGGGTACTCATTATTTGTGTTTTATATATTGCTGTAGTGTTTTATGTAGTAAATATCTCAAAGATTTATTAAGGTAAAATCTTGCCTTTTATTTCCTTCTTTCTTCTCGGAGTGGTGTAATTACGCTTGAGAGTAAAGTTCTTTTCAACCCTGTAGAGTAATGTTTGGAAATATATATAATTGTTTACTTCTACATAGTACATTTGACATCTCTAAAATGCTGGTTAGGTGGAAAAAAGTGCCACTTATGCTATGCCTATGGGCCTAGATGTAGTTGTGAGCTACTATATATACTTATACACAATCTATCACTATTTCGTTTAATGTGTTTGCTGGGAACAATGCTTTATGAGATCTTACATTACTTCCAAGTGCTTTATAACCTTTTTAAGTAGTACTATTTATTGTTGTTAGTTATTATATAATTCTTTGATTTTATATATAGCTCTATGAAATGCTATATATTTTTGTAGTGATATATAGCCTTTTGTCAAGTATAGCAATGTACTGCTATTTAGTGATATAGAATTGTGCATTGCTATATGGATTTTGTGTAGAGTTATACGTATGTATAGCACTGTGCAATGCTACATAGCTTCTGTGCAGAGCTATATAACTATTTAGCTATATATCATTGTGTACTGCTATATAAATTATGTGCAGAGCTTTACAACACCGTTTGTTTCAATCTAGTGGTTGGAGTGAACCATGCTTATAGAGATGTATAATATTATTTAGTTCCATATTCATTGTTAATATCTAGATGTGTTTGTCTAGTAATACATAATAAAATATTTAAAGCATTGGTAATCTAGAGATAGATGAGTGTGTAATGAAAATTGAACATTAGCTGTCTTGATGATCATATTGTGTTAATTGGCCAAAAAAATTTGTAGACTGAACTCTAATTTAGATTCAAAGCATGTCAACCTGAACTCGAGTTGGGGCAACATTCCTTTGAGAAGTACAAGCCATTTTTTGTGAAGAAAATGAAAGACTTTAACACATGTTGTTGCCAAGCTCATGCTCAAATATTGTACTTGAAAGAGCAATCAACCATGTCAGGTCACAAGGATTTGGCTACCATGGCATAGCTTGTAAATGAACTAGACAGTCCAAGGTCTACTATATGATCGATGGCAGTGAAGAATACTCACCAAGATTATGCCTATATAAAGAAATCACACACTTGTGAGAAGAATGCGTGTAAGACGCCGGATGGTAAACTTTACCATAAAGTGACCTACTTAAAGGGCATAAGTAAGTCATACGGGACGATCAGGTGGGAGATATGTGTTTTAGAAAATAAGGAGTGCAACAAGTTATGCCATGTTAAAGTTTTTCAATATGTGGAGCATAGCCATAAGAAGAAGGGAAAGTTGGAAAAGCATCTTGAGTTGTAGCAACAGATGCTATACTTATGTAGTCCAAAAATAAACGCTTCCTTCAAATACATTTTAACACACGTTGCCTTTGATATTGAAAGGCTAAATGACTTTCAAAATTAAAGGCTAAGGTCTTCACTCAGTCTTCAACAAATCCATCTCATTGAAGAGAAAAGGCCATCACTTTCTTTCGACAAGAAAATTCAATTGGAAACTCAACTAGATGTGATAAACTTTCAAAGAGCTTGGTCAAAACCCAATGATCCACTAAGCGAAATGAGTCGGAGTAAAGAAAGAGCAAGGAAAGTTGGAATTTGCAGCATCTTTGTAGTCATTGAGAAGATCGATAACTATATAAGATTCGCTAAAGATACTTAGATAGTCTTTTGTTAGTGCTCACATGTGACTACATCAAAAGAGATAATGCATCAAATTTTATTTTATTTTTTGCAAAACTCACAATTTGTGAGTGAATTGTATTAAGCACATCACAAAATTACAAAACAACCTCAAGCTCAGGCCGAGCCTTGAGGTGTTTAAGCTTACACGTTGAATGTCTACCCTCTCATCAAAGTAGGTGAGCTATAGTTCTAGGCTTTACTTATTGCATGTTGAGAACACAACATGGGTAGCCCTATACAAGTCTTCCGAGTCTTGCTGGCGTCCGAGTGTATAGATCACCACTCTTCTTTCTTGTATAATCTCTGAGAAGCTTGCCACGTCAAGATCTCCTTCAAACACATGGAGGTTCCCTTCCTACCATACATAATGAAAGAAGAAGTACCTGACAGTTTGAGTGCAGATGAGAAGAGTAGGACTTCCCAGCTTCTTGCCACGAAGGAACAGATCAGTCTTGCAGAATCTGGTCTGCCATGTCCTTTGGACCCACTTGCAAATTCCCCATGAGAGGCCTCTGATCGCATGGCATTCCATGAATAGGTGGGCCAAATCCTCACTAGCTATCCTGCACCCCAGGCATCGATTTGACCCAATTCTTCTCTCCTAAATCTTTACACCTATCAGTAGAGCATCCTACATCACCTTCCATAAAAATATATTCACAAATTGTGATCACTTTGGCTTCCAAACGTTCTCCATGACTTCATCTCGACGTTCTTTTGACCATTCTCTCTTCCATATATTGTTGAGGGGGCTAGACCAATGATTCTTGTGTATAATTGCATGATATATGCCTTTAGAATGGGTTTTCCATAAAAGACTACTTCCGGGCCATTTCTAGGCATTCCACTCAAACCCCATTTGCACTTCCTTACCAGTTCCCCTGAGATGCCCTCAAGACTTAGGCTAAACCACATCGAGGTTAAGAGATTGTCGTGAAACTCTACTCCTTTCCACTTACCCCCTTTCCAACCAAGTTTAGCTGCATCTAGCATATCTTTGGTCATGATAGCCCAAGCTTGGTCTTGTTTAGCCAATGAGATCACAAATTTGGCATAACGGGCCTCAGCATAGGCAACTGGGTTAAGAATTCCGAGACCTCCTTGGTCCACAGCTCGAGCGACCGACTCCCATTTGGCCCATTGCCATGGCGTGGAGGATTTGTTGTTGTTTTTCTATAAAAATCTTTTTACTGGTTTTAAGAATATCCAGTGACACTTACCCATCTTGAGAAGTGGGCTGGTGAAGGCAATATAGGGGACCATAAATGGATTTATCACTTTAATCGGGCTCGGGAATTGGAGAAGGATATACTCCCACCTTCTCATTTTTGTTTTGACTTTTTCAAGGACCCGATGAAATATTTTTTTGTGAGTTTGTTACCATATACATGTGGTAGTGATGTGTGTGAACACACTAGGATCGCCGGGGCATTTTTTCCCTCTTTAGGAGGTTTTTTCCCCTGAGCATTATATATACGCCCATCACTCTAGGGCTATCTATCTTTCCATTGCACACTAAGTTATACACTCTCTATTGTGTGCCTTGAGCTTCCTTTGTCTTCTCCAAGCTGTGTGTGTTTCTCTGCAACCCTAATTCCAACAATTGGTATCAGAGCAGGTTGCGTCCTCCCGAGCTTAGTCGCCAGCTGCTCCAGTACACGCCTGCTCACTTTCTCCGATTTCAGTGAGCTTTGGCGAGCGTTCACAGGTCGACAAATACTTCAGGCAAGCTCATAGAGCTTGATCTGCTCAGATTTTTGATTAAGGCTCATTTCGGCCACCATTTCCACTACAGGCAGGTCTGCACTAGCAATTTCGTCATTTTGTGCAGAATTTTTGTCGGTGCCGTTTTCTGCATAACAGGTGTCTTATAGTCTTCTACGGTTTGTGCTATATAGCACGTGTTGTTCTCACTCCGTTTCTCCTATTTTCGAGTAGTTTTCACATCAGGTGCAGCATTTACCATGGCTGACAACAACAACATAGATGTGTTCAAGATGTTTGCTGCTGAGGACAGGTTGGATGGGGACAATAACCCTATGTGGGCTTATATGATGCTACACGTTCTTGTGTCAAAGGTCGTTTGGAATATTTGCAGGGCATTGATGTACGTCCTGGTTCTGAGGATGTAGGCGATGTTGAGGATGTTGCAGGTCTCGCTGCAAGGATTGCTGCTGTTAGAGTTGTTTTTCCTACGGCAGAACAATCTCGTTGGGATGTTAAGGATGCGCAGGCACATGCATTGATTGTGTTGTCTGTGAAGCGCACCATTGTTCCTCACATCCGTTCAGCAAAATCTGCAAAACAGGCTTGGGATATTTTGGCTGGTCTTTATGCAAGTCGCAATGAGGCTAAAATTGCTTTGCTACGTAAAGACCTGGAGTCGAAGATTATGCATGAGGAAGATGATATGGACACTTTCCTTGCTAGTGTCAAGGATATCAATGAGCAACTTATTTCTGCAGGTGAAGTCATTTCAAACAGTTTCCTTGTGCAGACTGTTCTTGATGCCTTACCAGATTCTTACCAGACTTTTGCTAGTACTTGGAGACTTATGACCCAAGGAAATCCTGAAGTTGTCAAGTTTGATGCATTATACACATTGTTGTTGCAAGAGTCACTTTCCAGAAAAAACAAGACTAGGCAGCGTGCAGTTGAACAGGCTTTTATTGCTTCTCAAAGAAAGGGTGGTAACAGCAATGCAGCCACTTCTTATGGTTCTGCTGCAAGCGGCAAAAATACTGTTCCTAATGCTTCTACTAGCAGCACTTCGTCTGGCAATTCTGGTGATAAGGGCAAAAAGAAGATGCGTTGCCATTATTGTAAAGCTAATGATCACTTGATCAAGTAGTGTCCTAAGTTGAAGGCAAAAGAGGCTAAGAAGAAAGAGGGTGGTTCCACTGCAAATGCTGGTTCCACTACAAATGCAGCCATTGTTGAGTCTTTTGTAAAAGGAGACTGTCATGCTGATGTTGATGCAGAATGGGCTTTTAGTGCAGAGTGCACTTACAATCCTGCTATCCATGATGCATGCTTGTCAGTTGCTGCAGATTCACATGTGTGGTATTTTGACAATGGCGCTACAAAGCACATTACCTCACATCGTGAATTGTTTACCTCTCTCGAGTCTGTCCCTCATAAGAATTCAGTCAGTTGTGCCAACAATGCCTCTTATCCAGTTCAGGGAGTTGGAAAGATTGTGCTTACTGCTGCTAATGGCACTTCTTTCACACTTCTTGATGCACTTTATGTACCTGGGATCAAGAAGAATCTCTTGTCTGTATCCGCACTTGGTCGACTTGGACTTGTGGTCAAATTTGTGGATGACAGATGTACAGTTCATGATCTCAGTTTTGGTGATGAAATTGTTGCATCTAGCCTTTTGTGCCGTGGGCTGTATAAGCTCACTTTGTATGACAAGTGTGGACAAAATTTTGCAAATGTTGTTGCAGATTCAAGGGCTACTTTAGATGCAAAACTTTGGCGTGCACGTTTTGGTCATCTGAATTTTGCCAGTTTGCTACGTTTGTAGAAATCTGATATGGTTGCTTCTTTGCCGCCTCTTGAAGCACCTGTCAAACATGTTTGTGAAGGCTATATTTTGGGTAAGATGCAGCGTTCTAAGTTTCCAAAGGATGGTTCAGTTCGGGCCACATGCAGGTTGCAGCTTGTGCATAGTGATGTTTGTGGGCCCATGCAAACTCCGTCCTTGGGCAATTACCTGTACTTCGTGACTTTCATTGATGATTACTCCAGGCATGCATGGGTATTTCTGCTTAAAGCGAAGTCCGAAGTTTTTATGTGCTTCAAACAATTTCTGGCTATGGCTGAAAATTTCTCGAAATGTACTATGGACACCCTCCGTTCCGATCGAGGGGGGGAGTATATGTCTCATGAATTTAATGCATTTTTGGCTAGTCGTGGGATAAAACACCAATGTACAGTGCCTTATACACCTCAACAAAATGGGGTTGCTGAGAGGGAAAACAGGTCACCGACGGAAATGGCACGATGTATGGTCAAAAGTCAAGCTTTGCCGCATTCTTTTTGGCTTGAGGCCATCATGTGTGCCACTTATGTACTTAACAGGTGTCCTACGAAAGCTTTGCAGTATATTACTCCATATGAAGCATGGCATGATACAAAGCCTTCTATTGAGCACATGCGTGTCTTTGACTGTTTGGCATATGCTTTGGTGCCACAAGTGCAGCGCAGAAAATTGGATGATAAGGCTATCAAATGTATTTTTGTTGGTTATAGTGCTAAAAGCAAAGGTTACAGGTTGTATCATCCGCAAACAAAACGTATTCTGGTTTCTCGGGATGTAGTGTTTGTGGAAGATTCTGTTCAGCCCTTGCTGTCATGTACTAAAGACAGGACATTTATGACACTTTGTTGTCTCTTTTCAGTGGTGGAAATACGAAAGTAAGTTCCAATGAGGCAAATGTACAGCCTATGGGGGTTTCTGAAAATGTTCTAGATCAGCCTATTATTGATGCAGATGTACATGATGTACTTGATGAGGAAAGGGCTGAAAATGAGCAGGCTAGAGGTATGCCAAAATGGCTGGTGCACACTTTGTGTGACAGTAAATTGGATGCACCTTTGTCTAGTCGTACTCGTTCAGGCTCTCACCATGCATCTTATGCATCAGATTGTTATGCTTTGGCTGTGTCTAGCTTACATGATGTTGAGGAGCCTCTGTCTTTTGCTGAAGCACAGAATTCAAAAAATTGGATGGTTGCCATGCAATCAGAATATGATGCACTCATAGAAAATGACACATGGACTTTATGTGATTTGCCTCCTGGAAAAAAGGCCATTGGTACCAAGTGCGTTTATAAGTTGAAACGCAAGCTGGATGGTGAGATTGATCGCCATAAGGCTCGACTTGTTGCAAAGGGTTATGCACAGCAAAAAGGCATAGATTATGAAGAGACTTTTGCTCCCACTTGTCGTATGACTACTCTGCATTTTCTATGTGCATTGGCAGCTCATTTTGGTTGGGATGTACATCAATCAGACATTGTTACTGCTTTCTTGAATGGTGACATATTTGAGGAAGTTTATGTAACGCAGCCTCGCGGTTTTGTCATAAAAGGACAAGAGGACAAAGTGTGCAAATGTAACAAGGCTTTGTATGGGTTGAAGCAATCTCCTCGTGCTTGGTATGAGAAAGCTGACACTCATTTGGTCAAACAAGGCTTTCGTAACAGTTCAACAGAAAGCACATTGTATGTAAAGCGTGAGGGTGATGTACTTCTCATTGTGGTTCTTTATGTTGATGATTTGTTGATCACTGGACCAAATGAGAGACATATTGTTGAATTTAAGGCTGATTTGAATGCTACTTTCAAGATGAAAGATTTGGGGCTGTTGCATCATTACTTGGGTATACAGTTTAAACAGTGTGATGGTGGTATTGCCTTGTGTCAGAAAATTTACATAGAGACATTGCAGTAAGTTTGGACTTGAGGATTGAAAACCTATTGCCACTCCCATGGAAACAGGTTTGAAGTTGAGTCTACATGATGTTGGCAATCCTGCTAATGTCACTCTTTATCAAACTGCTGTTGGCTGCCTCATTTATGTATGCAACACGAGGCTGGATATTCAGTTTGCAGTCTCACAGGTCAACAGATTTATGCTTAGCCTAGGGTCTAAGCATTGGCACGCTGTCAAAAGGATTTTCCGCTACCTTAGTGACACTTTACATCTTGGCTTGTTTTATCCCAAGGGGGGATCATTGCCGCCAGACTTACATGCTTTTTCGGACTCATATTGGGCTGGTTGTTTTGATACGAGAGTGTCCCCAAGTGGTTTTTTTTCATGCTTGGCAGTTCATGTATATCATGGTTGAGCAAGAAGCAACCTACTGTGGCCACTTCGAGTTGTGAGGCTGAGTACAGAGCAGTCTTCACAGCTACGGTTGAGTGTGTATGGCTCAGACACCTTATGGCTGATTTGGGTGTTGGAAAGGACACTGCCAACACTATCTACATTGATAGTCAGAGCACATTGGCAATTGTGAGGAACCCAGTTTTTCATGCTCGCACAAAGCACATTGAGGTGCATTACCACTATGTTAGGGAGAGGCTCTCAGCAAGAGAGATCAGCTTGGCTTATGTGCCAACACAAGACAACCTTGTAGATCTTTTCACAAAGGCATTGTCTCGTAAGAAGCTTGAAGCTTTCCGCAAAGCTTTGGGCTTACTCCCCTTTGTGGACTAATCATGTCCTTAGGGCATGGCACTTCCCTTTACTCATGTGCCAGCTCTCGTTCACCGCATCACTCCAGGGGGGATTTGTTACCATATACATGTGGTAGTGATGTGTGTGAACACACTAGGACCGCCGAGGCATTTTTTCCCTCTTTAGGAGATTTTGCCCCCCGAGCATTATATATACGCCCATCACTCTATGGCTATCTATCTTTCCATTGCACACTAAGTTATACACTCTCTATTGTGTGCTTTGAGCTTCCTTCGTCTTCTCCAAGCTGTGTGTGTTTCTCTGCAACCCTAATTCGAACAGAGTTAATCCACCCCAAAGGGGGGCCCCAGGTGCCTAAAGATATTCCCTTTTGAGATAATCTCACCTGACCAGTCAGAAGGGTCGAAGGAGTCGTTTTTTGACAGGGAGATCAGCCTTGACTTCTCAATATTACACTTGGAACTTGAGGCCACGACAAACGTTTGAACAATCTCAAGAGCTTCCTTAACATCGTGTGTCTATTGAGGTGCTGCTAATGCGAATCTCACAAAGATAATTTTTCTTGCCGTTTAGCCTTTGAAGACCGCCAACGAATGTGGTTCAAGCTCATTGGAATGTTTGATCAAGATTCTACAATACGAGCAGTCACCCTTCTTGGATATGAACTTCGTGCATCCATTTATTTGCCATCCAGTTTCTAGGAGGAAGTTCCATGTAATCATTTCTTATTAAGGCTAAAGTTATTCATGATCAACTATCGGCTATGAAAAGTGTACTTACGAGTATTCAATTAGCTGTCGCTTTGGTTCTCACGAAGTTGCTAGAGACGTATGAATCAGTGTCTAGGACACTTCGGCTACAAATGATGAAGGAAAAGCTAGAATTTGATGATCTCAGCTCTTTTCTCCTTGAGGAGGAATCCATATTGATAACTCAATGCAAAATTCAGATTTCTAAAAAAGGTATGGAAGCACTTGCTGCTTCGAATTCCAAAAAGAAGACCAGGAATCGTTGTTACGATTCTGGGAATCGTGGTCATTTGTCTAAAGCTTGCAGACCGAAAGGCAAAGAGAGAGGATCTACAAAGGACAGGCAAAAGCAAGCATCATGAGGAAAGCAATGATAATGACTCGGGAAAGGACATTAAAGAGGTTGTTGGTGTAGTGGAGTCTACACTGGCAAGGTCTCCCATCTTCTAGTCACATATGGAGACCAGTGCCGCCACCAGCTTCAACCAGAGAGTGGCATGTGAGTGGTAGAGAGGGGCAAGAAGTGCTCCCTATAATTAATTTGGACTCTTCTGTTGGAGTTCGAGTTATCGGTGTTTGAACCTGTGGGTCAGAGTTTAAGGCATGTGCATGTGGCAAAGAACCAATCAACGTAACTAAAAACACTATGGATGAGTGTACCAATCCATTGTTGTTGGTCGAATTATAGACATGATGTATTCCACAATTCATTATCTTGAAGTATTTTGCACGTGATGTGTTCACAATTGATAAATGGGGATTCTTGGATGTAGTGTGGTCTACGGTTCCAATTTCCTAAAAGGCAACCGATGCTCAAGATGGCATTTTTCTAAGGTACAAAGTTGAGGGTAGCAAATCCGAGGTGTATCTAGCATGACAACATTTGCTCAGGTGTCCATTGTAGCTTCTTTATCGACTTGGTCTCACTATTTTTGTCCACTATGAGCTGCAGAGAGGGTGTTAGTGTTTTGGCATCTCAAGTGAACTGCCCAAAAGGATCCCATTATTTTATTTTGGCTTTTAGGTATTTATTTTACTTATTTGTCAAAGTTTGGGTAGGGACATTTAGAGAGGTGGGTATATATGTGACCCCTTGCCCCCATTGTACATTACATTAGTTATGCATTGCCAAAGTTGATTGGTTCAAGAGACTCTCTCTCTTGTGCTCACTCTCCTTGGTCTCTACACTTCCGCATCGTCGACTTTGACACCCATGGCAACATGGACTCCTAGAGGCAAGCTTTCGTTGACACTTATTGCAACATGCACAGAATTTAGTGCATTCCTCTTTTTTTTGCAAAACTCACAATTGTGAGCGAATTATATCCATAACCAAAAAAATTACAAATTTTTGCCATTTTCGTGACGAGCCATGACAACTACTATGGGACATAACTACATCGGTTGACACGGGAGCCACCACAAGGAAAGGAATGAGTCCACCTCTTCACCCAAGCAAGTTAGTCAAAGCGATGTTGAAGGTCTTGTTCCATTCATTAGATTTTGATTGATTCCCAAAGGTGATGATCGCCCCCCTACTTTCTTGGATTAAATATGAGAATTTAGTTGTTATAATGGTGTTCTCGAAGATGCAACAAATCCTTGCCTTCCATACATGCGTAAAGTAACAAAATCTCACTACTTGTGTTATGATAAGAAGGGTTTGATTGTTAAAGACTTTCCCTCCCAATAATTTAGTGCATTCCTTAATAATTTAGTGCATTCCTAAAGTAAAAAATAAAGACCGTCTTTAAATACAATTTTAATGCATGTTGACGTTTCAAAGGCTAAAGGTTTTCGCAAATCCATCTCACTATAGAGAAAAGACCATTGCTTTCTTTCCACGAGAAAACTCAATTAGATTTGACAAAACTTCTAAGAGCTTGGTCACACCCCAATGATCCACTAAGCGGGATGAGTGAGAGTAGAGAGCAAGGAAAGTTGGAAGCTGCAATATCTTGTAGTTATTGAGAAGATAGATAGCTAAATAAAATTTGCCAAATATTCCTCTCATTGATTAGGAAAATTCTTTTACAAATAAGAAGCGTAGTACCCCTTTTCTCATAGTATTGATGGAGGACTAGGAACCCCTCTATTATTATAGATTTTCTTTTATATGTTCATTCCCTTCGAAAACAAAAAACAAGAAAGGACACATAGCCCTTATATATACAGCTGCATTTACATCAATCAAAATAGCGTTTAACATATATCATCAATACAACAATGGATACAATGAGCTCTCTCTCTCTCTCTCTCTCTCTCTCTCTCTCTCTCTCTCTGTGGGTAGGCATGAAGGAATTCCAAGGTCAAAGAAATTGGACCATAGGGAGGTCGATTACCTCTAGCAATTTGAAATGGGTGCAAAGACTAACAATAAATATTAGTAATTAAAAATATATATTGTGGGACTGGCTCGATTTTCTAACTGCTCGAGAAAACTTGCTCGCCATTTGGTAGAACTAGTGAGACATCATTATCTAGAGCTTCTAACCTATGCACCCTGGCTCACTTTTATACCATTTGTAATGTAGACATTAGAGATAGGAAACAATGGTAGGGAAGTAGTTGAGAGAGAAATTGACTCTATAGAGATTGCGAGGCTATATGGACAACTTACTACTTGATCATTCATGAAAGTATCAAACAGTATAATGCTCACTATCAGTCACATTATAGATGAGGATCAAAATGTAATTAACATCTCTAACTAAAGACTCGAACAGAACATCCAATGTAGAAATCACACAAAGAAGAGCACTCAATTTTTTTCTCGATAGCCCTCCAAATGCCAGTTCTATTAGTTGGGTCTTTTATTCCAGTGAGAGATGCATTGTTCATATGAAGTTATCGGGTTTCCCCTAGAGCCTCAACCCAAGGCATAAGATGATCCACCTTGCCGGTGGCTGTTCCACTTACAATTATGAAACGAGCCTGGCCCTTTTCTATGTAGGAAATATGAGATTATCAGTTCCCCCCCCCCCCCAGCCTCAACCCCAAGGCATAAGATGACCTGCCTTGCCGGTGGCTGTTTCACTTACAATCACTGACAAGGGCCTGGGTCTTTTCTAAGTAGGGAACACTTTCTATGATTTACCTATACATCCTCTAGACATATATAAGAAGGCAGAAAGTGTGAGAACCTACACCATTCATGTTGGCCATATCGATAAACAAACCTGCTGATAATCATTTAAAAAACGGCAATGAAAAACCATACTCAAATTCTCAATGCATGGATACATATGGCAAATTGTAATAATACAACAAGACTGTTGTTTAGTTTAAAGTACAACTACAAATAGTAAACGTGCTGTACAGTAGAAATGAACATTCGTATCTTACAAACGATGACCCCAGGCCAGATAAATATGTGCATTGGGCTTTCCTGCTGCAAGCAATGAAGATGCCACTATTATCCATCTGCAAATGTCTTCAAATCGAGTACCTCTGCTTCTCGAGAAGGTAATCTTCCATCTCCTAGCCTCGTGTCCAACGCAGTCATGACATTCAACCCAGGGAGTACATCTTGTTACAGCTTCTACAGCCGCACTTTGGGGCAAACATTGCTGTTCTCATTAGCAACAGGACCTGTAAAGCAAAGGCTGTGGTTTATTACGGCTGCTTGATGACCATTCAGAGTCTCTATTGTAAGGATCACAGAAAAAAGCTTAAGATGCACATCAAATAGCAAAAAATCACTTCAGAAGACAATGGCACAACCCAACTTTCAGCGTCAATACTCGCAATTGGTCAAAATTTGGTTAGAGTCAATCACTCTGCCTTGAGATCTTCCTAGGTCATTTGTATCATTGCTTGGCCACACCATCTAATTTTCAAATGAAAAGCAAGGCAAGCCCATGCAATAAGAATGGGTTCATAATACCTAAAAGAGCCCATTTAGCATTACATCATACATTATGTTTGAAGCTAAGGGCTGCTCACAACTATCAGAAGGGCGCCCCCTTGATTGGTCATGTCCCAAAACAAAACATCAACCCCAAAAACCGAAATTTTTAAGCACCCATCACTCCACCATCTTCTAGGCAAATACATTGATTATTTTGTGCAATAGACGAACCCCTTGTAAATTAGCATCCAACATTACATGACAAACTATCTTTAGACTGTAATGATGGGCTTGAAGTTGCAATTAATATGAAGATTACTATACAAAATTAATATGAAGATTAAGCACAAACTGCAGGTGTTAAATTGTGACCTC
Source organism: Adiantum capillus-veneris (assembly GCF_014529385.1). NCBI lineage: Eukaryota > Viridiplantae > Streptophyta > Polypodiopsida > Polypodiales > Pteridaceae > Adiantum > Adiantum capillus-veneris. Next base: position 116,709,389 of record NC_140939.1, on the reverse strand, counting down.
GCCAAGGGGAACACCATGTTGTCGGAAATATTTTGATCCATGTATACAAAACAATAGAGGTACATACATGCAAGGGAGAAATAATTATCTAGCACTAGTGTCTTGTAATTCAATACACAAGGGAGAACAGAACATAGCTGATAACTTACAGAGTGTAGAAAAGCATGGTTGCTTGAAAGCCAGATCTTCCTCAATTGGGGGTGGTTGCTGGCCATAAATCATCTCACAGCTCATATCCTCAAAATCTGCAAATAACATCAGGTAGAGACTCAGATGGCATGAACAAAGACCCTGCGCAGCTTTTTAGAGAACTACTGAGCCTGAACCTCAATCCTGCAATGCTACGGCGTATGCATACATAAAGAGATGAATGTTGAAAACCAACTTGGATTCATTGTGAGGGGCAAGCCAAAATCATTTGTGAAGAAATCTTGCGTCGGGAGTTTGCACATGTTTACACACATTCCCACACATCCACTGTACTCTATGTACCTGCATTCCAACTTATTTTTAAGAAACACTCTGCTGCAGACGCATGCATAAAATGATAACCATGGCCATAAAAAGGTCTTACAATTTACTAACACATGCCGGCACTCTGACCTGCACTTCTTGATGTGAACACCACTTTTCTGTTTGACTCCATTCACCTCAACCTCCATCAGCTGATAGGGAAAAACGACTCATGAAATTCACATGGAGGTGTAAGTAGGTCATGCAGCAAAGATTGTTACCTCTGATGGTCCAACAAGCCAGTAGAAAAAGGGAACTGTAATAGCTGCATTGATTTCAGCTGACCATTTTGTTGGTGGGAAAAGCTTCCGAAACTATTGACACCAATAAAAATCTCTCTCTCTCTCTCTCTCTCTCTCTCTCTCTCTCTCTCTCTCTCTCTCTCTCTCTCTCTCTCTCTCTCTTGCTGCCTCCCCCCCCACCTGCTCACGTGCTGCCATCTCTCATTAAGGTCTCTTGGGACAGTTTCCTACGACGTTAAAATTCTCTTCTTCTCGTGTGTGTGTGCGGGCATGCGCGTTCTAATAAGAAGAGGAAAATGGTATAACCTTTCTATCACCCAAGTGTGGTAGATTGGTTATGCCATTTCCCTCTTGATTAACAGGTCTAGAGTTCAACTTTCCTCATTGGATAGATCTATAAGGTCTCTTGGGATAGTTTCCTACGAGGTTAAAATTCTCTTCTTCTTCTTCTTCTTCTTCTCTCTCGCGCTGCTGCCAGCCCCTTCCCCTTCGCGCCACCCGCCCCCCTCAGCCTCCCGCTTCCACGCCATGGTCTTACTCCATTGGGCAGCCCATTGGCATGGTCTCCCTCCATTGGCCTACCCATTGACACCTTTCACATGGCCTCCCCAGTGGCTAAAGCCCGCCTCCCTCTCAACATGAAGTTCTCAATCACCAACAAGAGGATATAAACACTTGAGGCTGAAGTGAAGGAGTGGAAGAAAGAGATGAGTGCAACCTTTCTTCGAAAATGGAGGAATGGAAAGAGGAGAAGAGGAACCTATGCAAAAAGATTTCTCGCATCGAAGAGCAAGCGGCAGTTTCAGAGACAGGGACATTGTTTTCTTCTCAGAGACTCATCAGGCCACTAGACAGCTTATGCCACATGTGGTGGGATACAGATGGGAGACAGCCCACACAACAGTCGCGAGATCTGAGCATGTGAGTAGAGGTTGCGGAGGAGTAGCAGTGCTATTTAGGGAGGAGTTATAGCCACTACTATATATTGTACGGAGAGATGATCATGCTAGATACATGTGGGTGAGGCTGAGAGCTGACACAAGCCGATTTCTGTACATTGCCATATGTTACTTTCCCCCCAGTATGTCAATATATGTTGCATACAGAGGACGATCGCCTTTCTCTATAGTAGATGATATATGGGAGTTTTCTAGGGAAGGTGATACCATCCTCCTAGGGGACTTCAATGCCTAAACGGACAATCCTTAAACAATCTTCTACAACACTTCAGATGAGATGCTTAGAGAGCTGGAGGTGGGTGAGTTGGGGCTTGACAGATGCTCACATGACAGAGAGCAGACGGAGTATGGGAGATACCTCACGGAGATGACGACTACACATGGGTTAGCCATACGTAATGGCTTACAGCGATTTCTTGGAGCAGCCGGTTTCATGTGCTTTCCACATAGACACGCGACCAGTACAGTGGACTATGTTATGGCACAGCTGAGCTTTATTCCCTGTATTCAAGATTTCATAGTGGGAGCCAGACTAGTGGGTGTAGCAATGGATCATGCCAAGACATCAGGAGGCATGTCACATACCTGTTATACATTTACACCAGAGACTGACTCGGTTTATACAGAGATCTATAGCCGTCTATGCGCAGCTGGTCCTGGCCTCTCAACGGAGATGTGCACCACTTTACTGACTGAGACACTTCATGGTGCAAATCAGAGGCATACCCACACGCTCAGCCGGGTCGGAGGCAACATTCTGGGAGCATGCCCTAGAATAGTTGGTACGATGAGGAGTGTAGAGACATGAGAGCCCAGCTTCAGAGGGATCTTCTTTTAGGAGTCATCACTTACAAACAGTCTCGAATTGCTTCCCAGCGCCTTGTGCGACGAAAGAAACGAGCTGACTTGGCCGAGACCGAGCGACACTTGTATTAGTTGTTCTTGAGTAGAGACTCAGGAGAGGCATGGCGATTCTTTCATGAGCACTCCCCTCCCCCAGTGATTACTTCTCCTGCTGTGTGGGGCCAATTTGCGTCATCGTTATAGACAGTTCCTGGACAGGACGCCCTTCTAGATCCTACAGAGCCATGCCCACCTACCAGCACCTTCTTTACCATTGAGATGGTAAAGAGAGCCATTGACAAGATGAGGATCAGCAGGGCATATGATCATGATGGTCTAGTAGCAGAGCACTTTATATATGCTAGAGATATGTTGGGAGAGATTCTTGCAGTGTCGTTCAATCCTACCATGTGTGAGGGGTTACTTGAGACTTGGAGAATGTCTACTACTGTGCCTATCTTCAAGGCAAATGATCCTACAGAGCCTGAGAATTACCGCACTATTATGGTTGGGCACACATTGGCACGGTTGTATGCATCCATTCTTGAGCAGTAGTTGAGTAATTGGGCAGAGGGTGAGGGTGTACGGGCAAAGGGCCATGCCGGTTTCAGGAGGGGTTTCTCCACTCTTGATCATATTCTGACACTCAAAACAATCATTGAGGAGGGCACGTCACATGGGAGACGAATACATTCTAGCTTTGTGGATTTCCGCAAAGCATTTGACATGGTACCGAGAGCTCGATTGATGCGCAGACTGTAGGAGATGGGGGTGCCCATAGTGTTGATTTGGGGGATTATGGCTCTATACAGATAAGTGATGGGACATGTACACACCCCGGAGGGGATATCTCATTTAGTTCACTCCACCACTGGTGTGAAACAGAGTTGCCCATTGTCTCCTAACTCTATTTGGTATGTATGTTGATGAGGTGTCTGATTACATTGATAGAGAGGGTGATAGAGGTGCCCAGCTGGTAGGGACGTGGATCCCATTGTTGTTATATGCTGATGATATTGTGTTGATCTCTGACTCGCAAGAGGGTATGCAGTGACAGTTGGATGCATTACACAGTTTTGCAGAGGATAGTGGATTGTCTGTAAACCTTGGTAAAACCAAGGTTATGGTGTTTAACACCATACCACAGTGGATCAGGAGATCAGCACTGACTTTCACATATGGTCAGGAGATTGTAGAGTATACAGATGCACACATTTACCTTGAGGTTGTCTTCATTGGGCAGAGGTTTTCTTTGGGGAGAGCAGCAGAGACTGGATTGACTAGAGCTTTTGCGGCCTTGGGAGGCTTGGAGAGGATGTGTTCGCAGGTTCAGTTCCAGGAACCTCCGACAAAGTTATGGCTCTTAGATACTTTAGTAGCCTCAGCTATGTTGTATGGGATGCAGATATGGGGACCTTCTGTAGGCCAGGATGGTTGGAGACGTATGGAGAGGCCCTTGGTATCTATGATCTCTCGACCAATCAAAGCCAAGGCCTCCGTACCCCATGCCATCATTCGAGCAGAGCTAGTTGCCCCTCCTATGGAGATAGAGGCTCTTACCAAATCAGTCTCCTTTGTGCACAGCTTGTGGGATACTACTAAAGACAGATATGATGACTGGCCCTTGAGTCTTCCAAACAGTTAGCTCTTCAGAGGGACACTTCATGCTAGTATACACAGATGACATCATGGTTCCAGACGCATGGCTTCACCATGGGCAGGCTGCCCCCTTTCCAGTACAGATCAAAGCGGAAGCCAACGAAGCCCTCCAAAAGAAGATCACCAAAGCTCTCACGGCAAGCATCGACGAAAAACTGGAGGCCACCAGGGTGGGTGGGTCAAAGTAGTCAAGAAGAATATCAAAAAAAGAGGCCAGAGTGGAAGCCCAAGAAGATGAGTTTCTCATTATACACACAACCATTGAAGAAGAGAAGACGCGACAAGCTCGCCGCCTCAATGTACGATTGACCAGCATCAAAGAAAAGGAGGGATCCACACCCAAGAGCGATGGGAAAGCCCTATGCATGAAACTTGGGTACAAGGAAGAAGAGGAGCTACCCTTCTCCAAAGTTTGGAGAGCTGGCAAAGACTTTCAAAAAGAGCCCTCTATCCTCCAATTTTCCTCCGAGGAGTCTCGAACCTCATTCATCCGAAAGAGGGCCAACTTGAGAGGGCTGCAGTATCTACCTCGACGACTACCTCACAAAGATGTAACAAGACCACTATCTTGCATGCATGGCGAGAGTCAAAAAAGTTCGCAAAGAAGGGAAGAAGGCGGTATACCGAGATGGTACCATCATTGATGGCAAGACCGTCGCATAGGGACTCACGGTTGATGAGACACATGAGGAGATCCACATTGCGGTTTGGAACTACAATGGGGATCTATGGGCACATCCAGAGATGCTTGAGGAGGTGATGAGAGGACGGGACCTCATTCTCTTGATAGAGACACATGACTCAATAAACGGTATAGCTCTAGCTCGTGCCTCCTCTGCGTGTGAGTATCTTCATATGGCGTCTTTCTTCTCGATCAGTGATCTCCCCAAGGGTCTGTTGCGCACGCAGCCGTTGATAAAGATCTTTGCACTCATCATTATACCAGTTGTTCTGTGGCATAGTCCCTGGGCAGGGGCCGGGGGGGGAGTGTGGCATGTGTGGGAAAGAGCTAATGGCTTGTGTGGGAGGGAGAGAGAGAGAGAGAGAGAGAGAGTCACAAGGCTGTGGCAACCACTAACCTTAGTTGTTGGTTTCTTTCCCTTGATTTTTATTTAATTTTAGGGACCCTCTTTCTGAAGTCACAAATGGACGGACATTGTGTGGCCAGTGTGAAATGGCCGATGACCAAGAGTTTCACCTGCAATCCGGAAGGGCAAGTCGCCACGAGATGGTCGGGCCAGCTCGCACTGAAATCCGGGCAGTAAAAGGGTGTCTACGCTCAGTTCAAAGTCATTTAGGCCCCTCGCGACACTTATAAGTTGGTGGGTACTAGGAATTTAACTCAAAAGAGGCAAAGTGGACACTTGGCGGCTACTGAGCATTTTTCCAAGTCTGCTTGAAGAGGGAGCACCCATTTTGAGAGTAGAGGCTGATTTTGACTTCATAAGTGAACTCCAGTGTGTGTGAGTAGTGGGTGCACGTGATCACAGCTTTAATGGAAAGCTTGCCTTCTCCCTTGTCTTATGTAGCGCGATGATTCCGCTCTTGCGCACACCTCTCCCCTTTGAATACAAGATCGTAATGCCCCGCTCCCTCTCCCCTTTGAATATAGAATCGTAATGCCCCGCTCGAGGGCTTTCCATTTGTATGTATAGTTGTGTGGGTTCATGCGCGTATGCCGAGGCAAGAGCCTCTTGTCGAGGTACTAAAATAGCTAATTGCTAATCCTCCGCAGGTACAAGTGAACTCGGAGAGATTTCACGCGAGAAATCTCATTCAATTCAAAGGGCAAGTAGCCCTACAAGTGCGGGAGTAGGAAAGCTTGCTACAAATGCAACCGGCGCGCAAAACAGAGCCTGAAACGGTAAAATACAGTTTGCTGTCTATTTTTGCAGGTTTAGGGTTTTGACCCTAATTGATCCCTAATACCCACAGGACCTTCGGGGAAGTGATGGGATCACTGTGCAGGTGATCTGGTGCATTTTCAGGGCAGAAAACAGAGAATTCAGCATGCTGCAGATTCTCGCCAGGTTTGGAAAAGTGTCTGTGTGCGCCGGGAAAATCACCTTCGGCATGGGGATTTTGTCTGTGAAGCCTCCTACAGCGGTTACGCTGCCGAAATCGGCCTAGAGTAGGCCATTTTCAGCCCAATAAAAGCAAGACAGCTGGTCCAAGTTTTATAAGAATAAAAGCAAGACAGCTGGTCCAAGTTTTATAAGAATAAAAAAAAAAAACCGAAAGGGGCACCAATCTTTGGGGCCTACAGGGTCACTGTCTGCTTGGTAGCACTCTAGCTGCCGAGCCATGGTTTGTGTGAAGTGTTAATTCCAGTTACAGGTTCATTTGCGAAGTTTCTCTATGTCGTGAAGTTCGAGTAAAGTTTATCAAGTGAAGAATCGGGTGACGGGTGAAAGCTAAAGTCTACTGCCCTACGGGCCGATTTCATGGTTCAGTCGCTGGGACAGTATCACTTTTTCCTTAAAGAGTGAGCCTTGGTTGGTTTTTGGCGAAGACACAGAGCACAGGAACTCGAAATTACACCATGGCTGACAGGAAAAACGATGATAGGGAAGAGGGTTCCTCCTCACAGGACAGACAGGCTATTCCTCCTCCAGTGTTTTGAGTGTGGCGAGAGTTCACGGCCACCCCTGTCTGTACCTTTTGTTGATTTGAATGCTCCACAAGGTCAAGGGTATATGATTGGGCAACTAGACGAGGATGCATTCACGACACAATTGGTTGCTGTTGTGAATGTGTTCTCTCAGTTGGTGCATAATCCTAGGTTTATGGAATATCTGCGAGCGCCGCCAGTACCACAGCAGACAAGGAAACCGTCTCATGTAGTAGAGCCTGTTGAGGCTCAAGCCCAGGTCCCTTTAGTGCGTCCCAGCAGGGCGGGGAGCACTCACATGTTGCGAAGTCACGTGGGGCTCCAAGACAAGTTCCTTCTGTCCACAAACAGGTGGTTAGGACGCCTATTCCGCAAGCTTTACCAGTTCAGCCAGCCACCTTTCAGAGTCTGCATGTTGCATTAAATGGATAGGGAACCACTTTCCAAGCTATGCAACACGTTTTTCCACCACCCACGGTATATCCTGGGTATTTCGGAGGTGGATTAGTGCTTCAGAGCATGGCTAGTTATGCGCCTAAAAACTAGCAAAGGAACAGTGTTTGGGGGTATGCAAGGCATGATGCCAACCCCCATGTATGGTAACATAGGCATGCAGCAAGGGTTTTAGTGCAATTCCGGGCCAGTTTGGGGTGCCACAGGGCAATTTTGACATGGCTGGTTTTTCCGACCAACAAGCACCCTCCCACCCAAGCATGGTGGTTCCTTCAACTTCTCATAGATTTTGGCAAACTAATTGCCTCCTCTAGAGTCTTGGATACACTCCTTTCACTACTTTCTTGAAGGGCTTCGTATAAATCCAACAGTTTTCTAGAAGTCGTCAATACTACGCTCTACTAACTACTGGCTTCACTCTCAACTTATTTGGGGAATCATCTGAAGATTCCTTCTCAGCACCCTCATCATCAAAAGTTCCATCCGTTTTCAGTAAAACGGGTGCCAAGCTTCGAGCCCGTGTGGAGCACACTTTGGCCTTACCTGCGCTAGTCTAGAGCAGCTGAGCAGCCGCATTGATCTGCTGGAAATCCCGACCATTAGATTTAAATAAGAAACTCCTCCCGGCTCCCCTGCTCATGCACATGACATGCACCTCTCTCCTCTCCTCCTCCTTCTCCACCGCAGGTCTGCCTCTCTACCACTTGCTTGCGCCATCTTAGTCTGACGTCTTCTCTCTGGCCCGCCTTGGAAAATCAAATGAAGAGAGAATCTACTCCTCTAATGCTGGATTTTTTGAATAAAATCCAGCTGGTACCCCCTACCTTGCAGGTTGAGAATTGTTTCGCACACCTCTACAATATATGCAAGCAACGGCCTAATTAAGATATCTCGAGAGGGAATGTCTTTCACTTGGACATTGTACCAACATTCCTAGACAGTGGATGTGTAACGGTAGAAACTGGCCACCAGCAATCTAAAAGGCAATAGATGAACTGTAGAAGACTGCAACCACACAAACTTGAAACATCTACTTGAGAAACTTAAAGAAACACTTCAAAATATGTACCACCTTGCATGAGAGGGAATAAATCCTCTGAGAGAGTACTCACCCCATCAGTGGTATTCCTTGCCATAGCAGGCTATTAGCACACTGCTGCCACATCAGCATGCTGCCATGTCCTCTGGTTCCACATCACCACCCTACCACATTATCATCATCCACCATGTCACCAGTGTGCCACAGCAGCATGCTGCCATGCCTTCTGCCCTCACATTTCCACCATGTCAGCGGAGTCACGTCATTGGATGGCACATCATCATGTGGTGGCAGCAGGCACAGTGTCTCAGACCCTTCAACTTTAATGGAGCTCACTCTGGCATAATAGTGACGCCTCCAAGAGTTTTTCTTGTCAGTGAACTACTAGCTACGACTTACAACCAAGTGCCAAAGGAGTTCGAATTTCTGGCTTTTATGGCTGAGAAGGCCAGCAGTCTAGGTAAAAGGCTCGCCAAAGATTTAAATCGTTCATGCAGTGTAAAACAAGCCTTCTCTCACCTTAGAACGTAAAATTCACCACCGTTAGCTCCTGCTTGTCCACTTATGACACAATATGATTCACCAAGGCAAAAAAAATTGCGCTACTGGTTCTACTTGTCAAATATCAAGGAAGGCCCATCTCCATGCCCACTGTCAAGATAAAGACTACCGGAAAAGATCAAGCATCCAAAAACTTACTAAATCTAAAGGGTTGAAACACCATACACAAGAAGCAACTTTTATAAAAGTTCCTATGAGAGTGAATACAGGCTTGCTGACATGCTTTCACTTATTGTAATATCACTACACAAAAATTGTGCCATGTATCCATGCTTAGGGAAAATAATGCCCCATTTTATTTTATAGCAATAAAACCAGTTCCACACAATATTGAAAATTCCTGGCATGTAAAGTATGCTGTTAAAATCACTGAAGAGATAAGGTCATTACAGTAGCAGGGGCTCCGGGTGGTAGTATGGAAAGTAAAACACTTCGAACAGCCTCCTTTTGTTGAGGTGGATTTCGGCCTTTCATCACTTCCCTTGAAACATCCACAAAGTCTTCATATCCATTTATCTTGCCAGAAGTTCCTAAAGACGAAGTGAAGCTCAAAAGAAAGCTTGTGAATGCCAGACCTCGGTAAAGCAATCAAAACGCAGTCATACTACCTCTAGGGCCTAGACCAACAATATTTAATATATATTCATAAGCCCTTGGATCCCAACAAAATTGAGAAGACAGCAAAACAGAAGGCTAATTACTTTAGGCTTAGAAAGATGTATGCTAATTGTATAGCTCTACAAATCTACAATTGACTACTGCTGTTCACATTATAGTGTTCAAATGGATTTGAAGCACTCTCATACAATTATATTTTAATTTTTTGCATTCTAAAAACACAGGACTCTCTATATATAACTCATGTTTTGAAGAAAATTTTAAGCTGACTGGAGTATATTCAAAGACAGTTCAGGTAATCCATTTCCAATTCATAGCATTCATAAGACCTTTTAAAATAAGAAGACTTCTCAGCTGTGTCCTGCCACCTGTCCACTTACAAACATCATCAGCTTCTCTTGACCTTGTCTATTTTTTTCTTCACTCAGGAGGCTCCAGTTTTAAAGGGCTTCCACCGTCTCATGGTTCATGACATGGTTTGATCAGGCCCTTTGTTATCCAGACTCCCAGTGACCTTGTTGGGTTACACCAACAGAAGAAGATGAGATATCTAACGGAGTTGGCTACCTTGCAGCAAGTTTTGAGGAACCAAGTAAGCCGGACAGGGTGTGTCCATGTCACAAGGCACTAGGCAAATCTCTACGCAGCTTATAATATTCTCAATCAAATTCCAAGAAGGACTATCCTTTTCCATTGATGGATAACCTTCTCAGTTGGTTATTGCGTGTAGAATCTTTCACCAATAACTGACAATCACATGCACATTGGCTCCATGTGCCATGTGGACATGCTATTGTTAGGTAAGAGAGACTACAGGATCAATGCACACAGTTGTGAGTCTGCTTGGATAAGGCCTGCATGGCCCGACCAGTGCATTAGATACATATCCACCATGCATAACCTTCTCTCAATTTTGTTGAAAAAATGGGATTTGGTGCCCTTGATATTACTTTCCAAAAGACACCCAAAGGCAATACACAAGAGTGTCTCTAACGTAAAAACCCCAAAAGATAAACAATGCAAAAGTACACAATCCATGGAAAGCCTGATATGAGTAAAAACTTAAGTAATATGGTACTCAAACAAATGCTCTTTAAAAGTACTCCTTGTGGGGGTTCACCACTACTTGTGATAATTCACTAGTTATCTATCTTATCTATTGCACTCCTCATAATCCAATTGTACTTGATCACATTATCTAACACAAAAAGGAAAGACGTATTATGTGTAAACAAGGATTACGATGTAACAAAAGAATAGAAGGAAATCCATTCTATTATGGAGTTGTGATAGTTTCCCAGCTTTAGTCAACTGATCCTACCTGAAAAGCCTCCATAGGATTGAAAATGGTAAGATAGGTTTCCATAAACTTTGTATCCACCCATTCTGCATCTTTTGTAGGAAGACCTTTGAATTTCAGTAAGTACATTGAGTCATTAAGCCACTACCTGTCATCCCCTCTTTGTATAGAATCTATTCTAACTCAAGCACCTATTCCATCTCTTATACAGAAGGTGGAAATCATGAGTTAGTTCAGTTAGTTTATAATGTGGTAGAAGGTAGTTCTAATGTAAACCACACCTGATTGATAGAATGGACCACCTTGAGCTGCCCATACTACCTTGAGGATATTTTTGAAAAAAAAGAAGCTTGCTTCGAACTCTATTTGAGAGAACTTTGGCCAAATTTCAACGAAACCCGATCACCTTCTTTGAACATTGCATGCATTCTAAAGACAGAACACCAACATGAATCATGAATCATCAATACCACCCTAAAGAAGAAACAACAACAGAGGACAAGGCCCTTGCATGTCAAGTGCAGGGATTAAGCCAAAGAAAGTATAGAGGACACATGGGAGCTAGGCAAGCTTATCAGCATACAAAAGGCCACAAACTCAGCTACTTGGAGGGTTTAGAGTAGCAACCCAAATATAGTAGAAGAAAGTTCAAGAAATAAAGCACGTTCCAATATTTTTTAGCTATACTCAAGCTAAGAAGTGAAATTAAAAGCAGCACTAAGAGATAAGGCATAGAGGAGACAAAAGCAGCTAGGCATGCACCTTCTCTAGAGAATACCCTAAAATTGTCTCCACATTCAATACCCTATCGAATATCTCACTGAAATCTGGGTCTGTAGCGTACTGCTCTCACATCTCATCGAAGTCCTGATGTTGCACTATTGTAACAGCAAATATATGTGGCTTGCGGGACAAAGCATCTGCAACCACATTCTTCTAGCCCTTCAAGTAGACTATCTGAAAATGAGGCTGAGAAGGGCCGTTTGCCCATCTCATTTGTTCTTTGACAACTTTTTCTAAGACAAAAAATACTTCAAACTCTTATGATCCGAGTAAGCTATAAAGTCTGCACCGAGCAAGAGTTATAAATATGTGCAACCCCCGCAACCTTCAAAAGCATCCGACTGAAGTAAGCAACTACATGACCGTCTGATATCAAGACCGCACCCAAACTGCTCCCACAAGCATCACAGTACACCTCAAAAGATTTCTGCAAGTCTAGTAGGATCAACACTAGCCCTAAAGTCAACTTCTACTTAAGCCACTCAAATGTTGTGATCTGTAACGGAACCCGAGTGAATAATACCCTAGCTGAGTAAGGTATGCAACAGCGAAGGTATCACTGCAAACTGTCTAATGAACCACCAACAGTAAAAATATAAGCCCAAGAAGCTCCTCACTTCAAGTACATTCCCCAATATAGGTCAATTGTTGAGAGCCTCAACCTTTGTTGAATCCATGCTAACTCACTCTTCTTTCTATTGATCACCAATCTATGTTCCCGCAATGCTCTAAACACTCGTGACAGATGCTCTCTATGTTTTTCTTCGGACTTGAAGAAAATAACAATATCATCAAAGAATGTGCCTACATGCTGCAAATGCTTTCAAAAAATCATGTACATCATCCTGTTGAGCGTTGCAAGAGCATTAGTGAGCCCAAATGGCATCACCAAAAACTTGTACAACCCAAAGAACGTCCTAAAGGGGGCCTTGTATATATCTTTTTTTAAATCAATTCTTTTAACTATGTCATCTAGCAAGTATATGATCGATCTTGGGTACTGAAACTGTTCTTGAAGGTAATCTTAAAAACAGCTTTGTAGTCTATACACATCCTCCAATATCCATCTTTCTTCTGCACAAATAGCACTAGTTAACAAAAGGACGGAGAACTTCGAAAGATCAAGCCCTTTTGCAGGAAGTCGTTGACTTCGCTCATGATTTATTTCTGTTGACCTCTACTCGCTCTGTATGGTGATCGATTTGGAGGGGTACTCCCTGGTATCAAGTTGATGGTATGATCTTTTGGCCGCTCTGGAGGTAACTCGCCTGATAAACCCTCAAAGAAACAATCTAACTCTAATTTTGACAAATTTGAATCCTCAGATTCACTCATCGGTTTGACAAAGATCTAGTGCGCAAAAGGACTTGATTTCATTAATTTTGAGACGGTCGAAACCAATACAAGAGGGATTGACTTGCCCTTGAGTTTCACATCTAAGCCCACATCTTGGCCTTTGCTATATTTCAACTAGAGCTTCCTAGGCATCGAATCCACTAACACCCTGTTCTCATGGTGCCAAGGCATCCCCAAGAGCACATCACACATCTCAAGAGGCATGATGTGGAAGTCCTCAAAACCCTGAAAATGCAGGCAAAGATTGCTAATGGGAGGTGTCACTGCGACCTCATGCCATAACGCCACCAGGACTACATCCATTTGTGGCCCCATATTCTCAGGCTTCACTCCCAAATGAGCCGCCATCTCAGGCGAAATGAAATTGGCCTTGACTTCGTTGTGGTCAAGGCCTCTTGGTCATGTACCTTTCCTCACACTCTACACAGCTCGGTACTCTCGTCCTCACAATCCTTTGACGTCCCCATGAAATCTGCTACAGCCTACAAGTCCTACTTTGGTATTTCCTTTGTTGTTTTCGAAGTCTTTGGCTTATCTAGAGGCTTTTCCTCTCTCTTTGGACACTGATCCAAAATGTGCCTCGCCTCTCCGCAACCATAGCAATTTCCATGCCTGAAATACATTGCCTTTTGCTCGACAAACATCTAAGAAATAGTAGACTTCTTCCGTTATACTAACTTCTTGCCATTCTTCGTCTCTGCAGTCTTGAATGCCAAAGCACACGTTTGAAATTCAATGAGCCTGTAAGCAATTCCAATATAAGCTGCAAAATACTGCAAGACCTATGCTTCAAGCAATAACTTTGTAGCTAGTTGGGTAAGCCACAACAACAATGCTCCATCTAATCCTTTGGAGACACCTTCCTGAAAGAATCTCCCAAAAAGAAGGTATCCCAAAATCTCTAGTTGTACGTGAAAAGTGTATCCATAATCCTCCTCTGTCATCCTAAGATGATTACAAGCCATCAAAACTTTGACTTCATACTTTGGTGTCAACCACAATGATGATAATAGTCACTTGAACCCCACACAACTGCAAGGTGCCTATCCATGCAACAAGAGCTTAACGAAGTCTTAAGACGTTTCCCTTCAAGTGAGAGGCTATCTTTCTTACTTTAAAAGCTTCTATGAAGCTGCCTCCTGAGAAACTGAAAACTGCTCGCTACTGCTGCTCCCTTTCGTGCTGCCCTTGCTCCTCCCCACGCTATGCCATACCCCATTACCCCCGCCATTCCCTCCCTCACCCTCGCGCTGCCCCTGCTCCCTCCCCGCGCACTCCCCTGCCCCATCCCCCCCGCCACTCCCGTCCTCTCCCTTCGTGTTGCACACACGCACACACATCCCCTCGCCCGCCTATTATCGCTTCTGCTTTGCCCGCCCTCCCTGGCTAGCGCGCAACTCCCCCCCCCCCCCCCCCCCCCCCCCCCCCCCCCCCCCCCCCAAACGCTGGCTACTGCCCACCCACTCCTCCGCCCACTTTTTCGATTGCCCCCCCTGCCGCCCCCAGCTGTGGTTTGGCTCTACAGTGATGCCTCATTGACATCGCTCGCCGGTGTTCACTTCAGCAGGAATATGCCCTCTCTCGCTTTCATCAGCAGTAGCAAGCACAGATGGAAGCTCGTGCTCCGCCACAGAGGACCCCCTCGTCCGACCCCGCCGAAGCCACCATCCGACTTGCTCTGTCGCCACAAGAGCAAGCGAGCCTCGCAGCAGAGGTGGAGCGCCTCCAGGCCACCTCTGTCATCTGCAAGATTAATGGCAATCGTCCCAGTCGAGGAGAGGTACGCGACCTTCTGCAGGCTCACCTTCTAGCAGAGGTTGGGAAGATCATTGACATTCAGCTTCTCGGACGAGGATACTATCAAATCGAGTTTGAGACTCCTGAGATGGCTGCCATGATCATCTTGATGGCCATTCAAGCGGTCAGAGCTCACTTCCGACAATGGCGCCATGGGTTCGATCCAGCATCAGATGTTCTTGTGGAGGAGGCAGTGAAACCGGCCTGTTCAATCCAAAAAGGGCGGTAGACTTTACTTCAAACCTTGATTTAGCTTTCACCCATTATTAGTCGTCTATTGTACCTGTACTTTCAAGACACAACAAAGGGGAGAGGGATACAGGCTGCTAGATTGCACCTGTATGAGTAGACGGACACCAGATTGGCCCCTAACTTAGGCGCCCCTTTCGGTATTTCTTTATTGTTCAAAAGAGGAAATAAACGCTGTGGTTCCCTACAAGCTGCCCCGCACAAACTCGGCTGAATTTCCACTGTTCCAACCCGATTTCGGCAACATAACTGTACTAGAACCCTTCACAGTCAGTATTCCCACGCATTGAATGACTTTCCCGACGCATACGGGCACTTTGCAAAACCTGGCGAGAATCTGCAGCACGCTGAATTCTCTGTTTTCAGCCCTGAAAATGCGCCAGATCGCCTGTACAGCGGTCCCCTTGCGTCCCCGAACCTCCTGGGGGTATTAGGGTCCGTTTAGGGCCAAAACCCTAAACCTGCAAAAATACACAGCAGGCTGTAATTTACTGTTTCGGGCTCCGTTTCGCGTGCCGGTCGCATCCTTAGCAAGTCCTCGAGCTCCCGCACCTGTAGGGCTACTTGCCCTTTGAATCGGACGAGATTTCTGGCGTGAAACCTCTCTGAATTCACCTGTACCTGCGGGGGGATTAGCCGCTAGCTAATCCAGTACCTGTGCAAGAGGCTCTTGCCTCGGCAATCGCGCATGAACCCACACAACTGTACATTGGTCAAATGAAAAGCCCACTAGAGGGGCATAACATACTGCCAAAGGGGAGAGAGAGGGCAGTGCGTAGCGTGCAGGGCATCACTCCTGGCACCGCACTGTGCATAAGAGGGAAAGCAAGCACTCCATAGCTCTTAACCTGTGACAGAGACTTGCAAAATGAGCCTCCCAGCTATAAATCACGTTTTTGCCTTCTCTATAAGTAGTAAACTGGCCTCAGAGTGCCAAGTGTCACTCATTTGTGCATTTTCCCGCTTTAGACCCTCGGGTCTAAAAATATCTCACCTGCAGCCTCTGTTGACTTGGCCACAGAGTAACAAAATGATCCCCATGTCAAACTGCACGTAATGACGCGAAGACATTTTCAGGTCCCAAAATAGCAGTTCCCTAAATTTTAGGAGATGCTGCCATTGTATCTTTCTAGGTCATCCGACCCTCTTTGTACACTGCGGCCACATCCAGAACTGAAATGTAGCCTCTGTAGCAAAGGATTCCACTTTGGCTAGTCAATGACCCCACTTGGCTAACCATAGTCCTTGTCCAACCTTAGTGCTCTCTTGCCCTCAGGCCTGGACTCCCTCTGGACAGTTCCACACTAGCTATGCAATGCAGGGCAGTTAGATTTCCCGAGGGGTGTTTCCAAAAAGTGAAAGTAAATAGATCATAAGAAAGAAATCAACAAAAAGGATAGATAGTAGTCACACGCTGGTGACATACCCCCCTCTTGAAATCTCAAACGTCCTCGTTTGCATCTATGTCGTACATGCTCCTAGTCAACAGTGATGTATTCAACACCTGTCAACACATATACGACACATACATGCTCATTGTCAACCCTGGTGTATTCAACACCTCGTCGACTCATGTATTGCCTGCGTGTGAACCCTGTCCCAATGACATAGTGGTAGCTGCGCACTCTGCCATTGCTTTGAGTCACTAACTTTCCAATGACAAAATGGTAGCTGCACATTTTGCCACTGTCTTATAGTACACATTGGATCCCGTAACACTTTCGAGCATACCCAAACCGATAGTTAAAGAATGCAGTTACACATGTACTCTTCAATAGAAGCAATCACTGTATCCTTGACAAACTGACAAGAAATACTCACTTCTATAGCACTAACCAAACTTTTGGACATTCCATAAGAGCAATTGCCAAACTGACAATCTGTACAGCTCTAACATTCATGTAACAGGTATTTGATTTGAGCTCACTTTAAATACCATGTACATCATTTGTTTCAGAAGTCATTGCCACACTGACAATCCACTTAGCTTTGAAACTCAAGGGGTCAAGGTAGGTTGCAAATCGAAGGCTTCCAGGTAAAGTGATAACACAGTTGGTGACTCTGCAAGTTCACCTTCTTCCATCCACTTAGCATCCATTGGTGGATAGTTTCTGAACTTTACCAAGTAACGCCTAGCAACCTTGCCTTTCACTTTCCTTTCTTTGTGTGCCAAGATCTGTTCAGGGACCAAGATCTCGTCAAGTTCCTCGACTTCCGGCTGATCTTCAACTGGCATATCTTCTGGCACATCACCCACATAGGGTCTGAGAAGACTCACATGAAACGCATTGTGAATCTTCCAACTGTCAGGCAATTTCAGCCTATATGCAACATCACTGATTATGTCGCACACTTGAAAAGGCCCATAGTAACGCATGCTGAGCTTTGGAAACAGTCTTTCCTTGCCCTTCATCTTCTTTAACCTTGCCTTTTCAAAGCGTAAAAGCACCCAATCACCAAGTGAATATACCACTTCACGACGGTGACGATCAACTGCTTTCTTTTGCTTTGCCTGAGTCTTTTCTAAGGCCACTTTGACCTTCTTGTACATTTCATCCATGTCCTGAACATACTTATCTGCTTCAAATATCTTGTCCTTTGTATGCAGTATGGGAGGAACTTTCTTGCCACCTTCAACTATCTCAAAGGGTGCCTTGCCAGTTGATGAATGCACTGTATTACTGTATGCATACTCCACCAATGGCAAATACTGCTCCCACTTTCCTTTATGCTCTGACACATAGCACTTCAGCAGATCTAGGACAGTAGAATTTGCCTCTTCTGACTGCCCATCTGTTTGAGGATGAAATGACGAAGAGAATTTGAGCGTGGTGCCCATATTCTCAAACAAGCCTCTCCAGAACAAACTTGTCATGCGTGGATCACGGTCGCTAACAATCGACTGTGGCATGCCATGATACTTGAAAATATTGCTCATAAACAAGCGTGCCATCTGATCTGGCTTTATCTTCTTCCTGACAGGAATAAAATGAGCCTGTTTGCTGAATCTGCAAATAATGGTCCAAATACCATCGTTTCCTGTCTGCGTTCTCGGAAGATCAAAGATAAAATCCATAGCAATACTTTCCCATGGTTTATCTGGAATAGGTAGTGGTTGCAATAACCCTGGTGCCTTTTGCCTGTCAAACTTGACCTTTTGGCATATTAGGCATTCTCGCACAAAGGCATCCACATCCCTTCTCAATGTAGGCCAATAGAAGAATGTCTCAACCGCTTTAACTGTAGCATCAATACCACGATGCCCTGCATACGGTGGGACATGACTCTCTTCCATAACTTTGCGTCGCAATGGCTTTGTGACACACAATCTGCCATGCATCATCATGAACCCGTCTTTAAGAAGATAGTATTCATGACGTTGTCCTTGCATTAGTTGCTCGAAGACCCTTGCAAAATCTTCATCATTTGCATATTGTTCTCTCATATCATCAAGTTCATGATGATAAGGAATCGACACAGCTGAAATTTGTGGCTTCCTAGACAAGGCATCAGCCACAACGTTCTTCTTGCCTTCCACATGCACAATCTGAAAATGGAACATGGACAAAATATTTGCGCATCGCATATGCTTCTCAGATAACTTTGTTTGTGTTAAGAAGTATCGCAAGGTCTAATGGTCCGTTTGGACAACGAAATCTGCACCTAGCAGGTAGTGTTTCCAACTTAAGAGCGCATGAATCACAGCCAGTAACTCTTTCTCATAGACCTGCATGGTCATCTCTGGCCCTTGCAAAATTTTGCTCTCATAGGCTACTACCCTGCCATCTTGCATTAGCACTGCACCAATGCTACTACCGCAGGCATCACACTGGACCACAAATGACTTCCTAAGATCTGGCAACACAATGACTGGATCTGAAGTCATCTTTTCCTTTAAGAGATTAAAAGCTGAAATCTCTTTCTGTGTCCATCTAAAAGTGACTGCCTTCTTTTGAAGAGCATGTAAAGGTGAAGCAATCTCAGCGAAATTTCGGATAAACCTTCTGTAATAGGAGCATAGTCCCAAAAAGCTTCGGACATCATGCACCGTCTTCAAATTTGGCCATGACTTGATCGCTTCAACTTTTGCAGGATCCATTCTGACACCATCCTTTGAGACAATGTGTCCCAGAAAGTGAACCTCTTCCAGAAAAAACTCACTTTTCTTTGCATTGATGAGCAACCTATGACTGCGTAGCTCTTTGAACACAATGGCCAAGTGATGCCTATGCTCCTCTTCATTCTTTGAATAGACTATCATGTCATCAAAGAACGTACCAACAAACTGCTGGTGTGGACGGAAAATTCTGTCCATCATCCTATTGAACGTAGCAGGAGCATTTGTGAGACCAAAGGGCATCACTAAAAATTCGTAAAGGCCAAACGTCGTTCTAAAAGCAGTCTTGTGCACATCCTCTGATCTAATGCGGATTTGATGGTACCCACTCTTTAGATTTATCCTGCTAAACATAGCTGCTCCTTCTAATTTGTCCATAATATCATCAATTCTAGGTATAGGGAACCTATTCTTGATGGTATTCTTGTTCAGTGCACGGTAGTCGATGCACAGACGCCATGAGCCATCCTTTTTCTGCACCAACAACACTGGAGAACAGAATGGAGATGAACGGGGCTGAATCAGCCCCTTTTCTAACAGCTCCTGTACTTGGCCCATTATCTCTTTCTGCTGAGCCACACTAACCGTGTACGGAGGCTTATTTGGTGGGCTACTGCCTGGCACCAAATCTATCGCATGGTCCTCAGGTCTCTCTGGCGGTAATTGAGACAGTAATGAATCGGAAAAACAGTCACTATACTGTTGTAAAAACATTGACCTTTCTTTATCTAGCACAGATAAATTTGATTCATCACAATCTGACACTTCACGTGCAAAAACCAAGTACGCAGAAAGATGCTTTTTCATTACAGAAGTAATAGCAGAAGCTGATACAGTAGGAATAGACTCCCCTTTAAGCTTTACATCCAGAATGTGAGTCTTTCCCCTGCTCTGTACAGTGATCTTTTTGTTGTAGGCATCCATGATTCCCTGTACACGAACAACCAAGGAATACCTAACAACACATCACATCCGTCCAGTGGCATGATGTAAAATTCTTCAGCATCTACATAGGACTGGATATGTAGACGCAACTTTCCAACGATGGGCGTCACAACCTCTGTATGGCCAGGACATGCCAAACCTGCCTCTGCTGTATATCCCATCTCTTCAGGTCTGATTCCCAACTTTGAAGCCAATTCTGGGGAAATGAAGTTGGCTTTGGCACCTGGATCAAAGAAGATAAGCACTGTTTGATCCTTGACCTTTCCCCATGCTCTGCAAAGCTCACTTGCATCTGAATTTGGCTTATCGCCCACCATATCTGGCACTAGACCAACCATGGGCTTCTTTCCTTTCCTGTCTTCCTTGTCATCAGAATCAGCTGGCCTTTTCTTTGTAGGACAATTGTAAGCAATGTGGCCAGGCTGCTCACATATAAAGCATTTGTTCTCTGTCCTCAGGACCTTCTTTTGCTCTTCTGACTTGCGAGGAAAACGTCTTTTCCATTTCTTTGCTGGTCCTTTTTCTGATTCAGCCGTAGCTTTATCTTTCCCTGCGTTGGCTGACTCCTGAGTCCCTTTAGGAGCCTCATTGGGAACGTGCTTCTTGGCTGAATTTTTCTTGCCTGATCCTGCCTTGACGCCAGTGTTAAATTCACAATCTTCTCCCTTGAGCAAACCATTGCCAGTGTTTGCTACCTCGATGAGCTACGTCAAAGTAGTGACTTTTGTCTTCGTGCAGTATTTTCTCAATCCTTTGGGTAGGCCACAACAGTATTTTTCAATTTGTTCTGTCAATGGCACAAACCTATAGGAAGTTACTGGAAGTAGAGCTTTCCAAAACTTCCGATTGTAATCATCCAGATTTCTGCAAGTGGCAGCATTTAGCTGGTGCCATTCTGTCATGACATCTGCTTCAAAGTCATCAGATAACCATGCTGCTGCAAAAATCTGCTTAAAGTAAATCCATGTGGACGGAGCTTGCCCTTGAAGCAATAAAGTTGTCCACCATTGTCCCGCATTCCCTGTCAAGAAAGTGGCTGCCTTGCGGACCTTTGAAGCCTCTGTAAAGTTTCCCCCTGCATAGGCCTTGTCAAACTGCTGGAGGAATGAAAGAGCCTTCTTCCTGTCATCAAACCCTGTAAAAGTCGTGAATGACACACCTTTGCCACCTTCTTTGTACGGAGTTGGCTTCTCCAGCGGCGTCAAATTGTCATATGGAAGTGACTGAAACATGGGAACACTATTAGGGTTCATCTGTGTTCCTTGGCCGCTATTAACTTGACCAGAAAATGCCATATTTGGCTGCTGATTTGTAATTCCAGCCATACCAAAATTTGCTTGTGGCATCCCAAATTGGCCCTGAGTGCTCTGAAACCCTGGTAGCATGCCCGTGACACCATACATGGGGTTAGGCATCATCGTTTGAGCACCCCCAAACACTGTTCCTAGCGTGTAAAACTGATTTCCAGGTGCATGACCAGCCATGCTCTGGAATACCGATCCACCTCCAAAATAGCCAGGGTGTACTGAAGGTGGTGGGAAGACCTGTTGCATAGCCTGTAGGTTGCTTCCCTGCCCATTAGAACCAGCTATAGGCTGCTGAAAGGTGGCGGGCTGAACTGGTACAGCCTGAAAGACTGGCATGTCAGCCACCTGTTCTTGCACCTTAGGCATAGGTTGTGGAGACTACATGTTCTCCGTCAAGTGTACAGGTGTTTCCATTGACTGTGTGGTATGAATCACCTGTGCTCGAGCCTTAACAGGCTTTTGAATATGATCCAGTGACCCAACTTGCTGAGACGGAACAGGAGGTTGCAGAAAGGCTAAAAACCTCGGGTTCTGCATTACTTACGTGAACATAGCCACAGCAGTAGCCAACTGGGTCCTGAATATATCGTCATCTGTCTGTGGTGGTCTTGAGGACTCACCCACTTCATGTGTCTGTTGACCCTGTGAAGAGGAAACCTCTTCAGTCACATCATCTGGTCTGTCAGCCATAATTGCAATTCCCTGTGTCTGGTCTATAATCCCCTGTGTCTTCAAGCCCAATCTGACCAAGGCTCACTTCTATGGGAAAAAGTGATTTAATCCCGTTGATGGAACCATGAAACCGGCCTGTTCAATCCAAAAAGGGCGGTAGACTTTACTTCAAACCTTGATTTAGCTTTCACCCATTATTAATCGTCTATTGTACCTGTACTTTCAAGACACAACAAAGGGGAGAGGGATACAGGCTGCTAGATTGCACCTGTATGAGTAGACGGACACCAGATTGGCCCCTAACTTAGGCGCCCCTTTCGGTATTTCTTTATTGTTCAAAAGAGGAAATAAACGCTGTGGTTCCCTACAAGCTGCCCCGCACAAACTCGGCTGAATTTCCACTGTTCCAGCCCGATTTCGGCAGCATAACTGTACTAGAACCCTTCACAGTCAGTATTCCCACGCATTGAATGACTTTCCCGACGCATACGGGCACTTTGCAAAACCTGGCGAGAATCTGCAGCACGCTGAATTCTCTGTTTTCAGCCCTGAAAATGCGCCAGATCGCATGTACAGCGGTCCCCTTGCATACCCGAACCTCCTGGGGGTATTAGGGTCCGTTTAGGGCCAAAACCCTAAACCTGCAAAAATACACAGCAGGCTGTAATTTACTGTTTCGGGCTCCGTTTCGCGTGCCGGTCGCATCCTTAGCAAGTCCTCGAGCTCCCGCACCTGTAGGGCTACTTGCCCTTTGAATCGGACGAGATTTCTGGCGTGAAACCTCTCTGAATTCACCTGTACCTGCGGGGGGATTAGCCGCTAGCTAATCCAGTACCTGTGCAAGAGGCTCTTGCCTCGGCAATCGCGCATGAACCCACACAACTGTACATTGGTCAAATGAAAAGCCCACTAGAGGGGCATAACATACTGCCAAAGGGGAGAGAGAGGGCAGTGCGTAGCGTGCAGGGCATCACTCCTGGCACCGCACTGTGCATAAGAGGGAAAGCAAGCACTCCATAGCTCTTAACCTGTGACAGAGACTTGCAAAATGAGCCTCCCAGCTATAAATCACGTTTTTGCCTTCTCTATAAGTAGTAAACTGGCCTCAGAGTGCCAAGTGTCACTCATTTGTGCATTTTCCCGCTTTAGACCCTCGGGTCTAAAAATATCTCACCTGCAGCCTCTGTTGACTTGGCCACAGAGTAACAAAATGATCCCCATGTCAAACTGCACGTAATGACGCGAAGACATTTTCAGGTCCCAAAATAGCAGTTCCCTAAATTTTAGGAGATGCTGCCATTGTATCTTTCTAGGTCATCCGACCCTCTTTGTACACTGCGGCCACATCCAGAACTGAAATGTAGCCTCTGTAGCAAAGGATTCCACTTTGGCTAGTTAATGACCCCACTTGGCTAACCATAGTCCTTGTCCAACCTTAGTGCTCTCTTGCCCTCAGGCCTGGACTCCCTCTGGACAGTTCCACACTAGCTATGCAATGCAGGGCAGTTAGATTTCCCGAGGGGTGTTTCCAAAAAGTGAAAGTAAATAGATAATAAGAAAGAAATCAACAAAAAGGATAGATAGTAGTCACACGCTGGTGACAGGCAGATTTGCCTATTTTGGTTTGCTTCCCTGGCCTGCTGAGGGAGTACTTACCACTTCTTTCCAGGATTGGTTCCGAGATCGGGACAGTCTTGGAGAACCCCGAGCACAGCAGTTTCAGTTGCAGCCAAGGCTGCCGGCGTGCCTTCAGTTCGCGTCCTGGTTCGTGACACTCACACTCTCTCGAAGGTGGTTACGCCAGAGGGTGGAGTATTCGAGACTCCCGAACCAATGCTTCATTTGTAAACAGATGGGCCACTTAGCGAAGGCTTTCCTCGCAAGGGATCTCGACCCACAACGCATGCTCAGCCTCTCAAGGCTGAGCATGCCCAGCAGACAAGTACCCAGGACACACAGGCTGGTACCTCGACAGAGGCCAACGATCAGCCAGCTGACGGTTGGCAGCAGGTGCCCGGCTGCCATCGACAAGGACGGGCTCGCCACATTGGGCCACCTGGTGGCCGTCCTCCTGCAGCTCAGCAGCATTGGGTTCCGACAAGGGACCGTTTTGACCCCCTCCAGCAAGAGCCCCCTAAGGAGTCCTCTTGCAGCTCCTCCATCGCCACCGCCTTCCCCCCCTCCACCTTCAGACTCCTCCGCTCCAACTCCGCCTCCTCCCCCTCCTCCCCCACCCCCACCCAATCCCCACCCCCTCCTCCCGCTCCTCCTCTCTCCCCGGTGGGGCCCTCAGTCTCATCTCCCGACCCATCCCACACTCCTCCTCAGACGTAAGGGACTCGCCACAGCGAGACAATCTCTTGGTAGTGCTTTTGCTACGAGTCGCATGGATCGAGAGGGAGAGCCCCACTTGAGGACGCCTCTTTTGGTCCATACCTCTCCTTTTGCAGCAGTCCCTCGTGGTTTGGCCAGCTTCTTCGACATTCGCAGATGATGGGACTTCTTCCACTACATCTTCACACGCTTCTTTGGTGACCCTTCTTCCGACCTGGAGGAAGCTTGCTTTTGAGTTCACGTCCTCTTCTTAGCAACCCGAGGCTTTGAGGCTCTTGATACAGGAGTAGGTTTCTCCTTTTCGTTGTGCGGCAGGGACCATATAGAGTGGACCTTGCACACAGTTCTTGACTGGCTCCAAGTCCAAGTATCACACCACAAAGGGGAACTGGGAGTGAAAAATCTGGTACAGACACTTTGGCCTTTACCCAAGTTTAGTGTGACGCCGCCAGATGCAGCAGGTTGCAGGCACATTGTGGTACACTTGTTTGTTGGCACTCAGAGCCCTCTTGTTATGTATTTGTACATGAGGATTCTTGGGCAGCGGATGTAGCCTTATGGACTCCACGCTTGGCTTGGGCCTATGTGGGACAGTCACTTCAGCTACGTTTGTCTAGAGGTTGCTCGGATGCGGATTACTCCCCATCCAAGCTAGCCTCTAAGATAGCGAGGTTGGCGGCTGTTGCAGCATCTGTTTTCTCTCACTGACTCCATGAGGATCGTCTCATGGAATGTGCAAGCATTAGGACCCCAGTTTCACACGTCAAAGGGGTCAGTTGCGTCAGGAGCTTCAGCGATGCCTTGTGGGTGGTGAGATCAATATTCTTATGCTACAGGAGGCAACTTTGAGAGAGCAACATTAGACGATGTGGTCCAATTTTGCGTGGTCACTATGAGACATTTTGGCCAGCTGCATTTGGACCTGGAGGTATCCAAGGAGGGGTATGTATGACTATTGCGGACTCATGGCAGCAGGCCATTGTGGCCAAAGGTATTATTGTGCCAGGCAGGGCTCAATGATTACTATGCAGGTTCAGGGTTGCCTCATGGGTTTCCTGGACGTATATGCGCCCAATGTGGCAAGTGCACGAGCAAAGCTTTGGTCTCATATTGCCGAAGGGTTGATAATGCAAAACGTTGGAGCTTATGTCCAAGAACGCTAGGGCAAACGCTAGGCTGATGCTCCTTATACAGGGTAGGTATACTACTTAACTACCCGTAAAGAGTTAGGTAGGGCAATTTTGGAAGACAAAGTTATAAAAATAAATCATTTGAAATGATTTAAATACTAATAAGCTTGACTAGATAAAGTTTTCGCACATCTGCCAACTTGGACATCCAATTGACATGGGGAATGGCTCGTTCGATTCTTCTAACCTAAAGCTACATGCACATCATGCCACATCCTACCGTAGTGTAGCAACATCTGTCAAAACACTTGTACAAACCATTCATGCAAGAGGTTTCCAAAACTGGAAAACCTAATCTAATGGACTTGTCCAAACATGCAGGTCCCGCAAACAGGCTCACAAAATTGCCGATACTAACCCTCCTAGGATTCTAGACACTCCTATCTAGAGATAGGTACAGAATTGGCTATGGAAGTTGATGAAGCATGTCAACGTGGCACGTTGTTTGCAACATCTGTCAAAATGCTTGTACAAACCATTCATACAAGAGGTTTCTAAAACTGGAAAACCTAATCTAATGGACTCGTCCAAACATGCGGGTCCTGCAAACAGGCTCACAAAATTGCCGATACTAACCCTCCTAGGATTCTAGACACTCCTATCTAGAGATAGATACAGAATTGGCTATGGAAGTTGATGAAGCATGTCAACGTGGCACGTTGTTTGCAAACTAGAACATACCCCAAACTCGCCAATAGCTGGTACACTTGGGGTTGGATCTCTCTTTGCAGATCCTCTGGGGTGATAGATGAGTTGGACCCTTTCTTGTTGGTCGTGGATGTCAGCTTTGGCTTCGCTTTGACTTTCATCCGTGTCTTAACTTCAAGGCTCGTCTTGTAAACTTTTGTCTACCGAATTCGTATGTGATTTGGCAAAGAGAGAATCCTAGAAAAAGGCAAGAAGTTGATCCATATATATCTACACCTCCAGTTGGTTTCGTTGATCAACAACATCAGGATCTATCTTTAGGTTGGGCTCGGCGATGAAAACGTCCTCCCTTGCAAGTACCTTTGGCCAAGCCTCCTCTCGCTCAACCTCTTTGTCCTAGACTTCTTCATCATCGACTGCTTCTTCTTCCTCTATTTTCTCTTCTACTTTATCTTCTTCTCTCTTTTCCAACTCATACTCTCGATGGGGTGGAAAAGCGGCCCCGCATTCGTATGCCTTGCCATGTCATCCCGTAAAACATGCCGCGTTTTAATTTGCAAATGGCCAAACCCAAATTCAGGTCCGTAGCTCTTTTCGGCCCTGTACTAGGCCAACGCTTTTGTCACAAACTATTACGTGTCAAGCCACTAAAGAATGGAGCCAACCTCCACATCCCGGACGAGGGGGCCTAAACCCTAAGGGGTGAAAGCATGGTTTGGTGGTACAAAAAAAGAACCTATTTTGCTTCTACCTGGTTGGTACTTCTACATATGTCCACACTTTGGAGGGAACCTTTTTTTTCATCTATGTTAAAGAATGGTAGGAGGGAAATTTGTATGATTTAAACTTTCCGTGAAAGAAAACGTGGGTGGGGCAATAAGTAATGCGAGTGGTGTTTTAAAACCGTGCCAAAAGTCCCATCACAGTACCATGCGTTTGTGAGTGGCGCAGTTGCTCAACACATTTTCCAGCTTCCACCTTGCTCTCTTACTACAACACCTTCTGCAAACCACTACAGATGCAGGTAACAAGCTCCCCAGCTACTCACAATCAGGAAGATGAGGACGCCAGCGAGGAAATCAGCAGCCAAAGTGTCACCGGACAATGGGAAGAAGAAGAAGAGGACAATGGATGCAAAATCCCCTCAGAACATCGACACCCCAAATACGAGGGCTAGCAAGGGGGCCCTCCTTTGTGGAGAGGGAGAAACCTGTTGTGTCCGTGGAGACTTCATTTAAGCTTGGGCCTCTTTTTGCCGATGATGAGACTCCACGGTCATCTACAACATCTAAAGGTAGGTGCTATGAGAGCTCTGCGTTTTCTGGTGATTTACCATTTTCTTTTCCATGCATGCAAGCTTCTGCATGTCTTTTATCTGATGAGGTCTGCATTTGCTTTTTTTGCATGCAACAAGTACATGTGCATGTTTGGGATTTTCTTAGGAATTTAGGGTTTAGGAAAGTTACAAAGTTACATGGATAAGCTGCTCTTTAGATTGCTAACTTGCATGCATGCAAGTGCAAAAATCAGTATATGTTGTGCATGAGCATAGCACAAAGTTGAAGCTCAGTAAGGCTGTCAGCATAACCAAATTTGGTTAGTACCAAATTTGGTACTACCCAGTACCAAATTTGATACTGACCACTACCAAATTTGGCTCTGTACACAACTGAATTTTGCAATTGTCACCTGAATGAGATACATTCACTTCACTCCATGTGTTTTGTTTTGCACAACTGAAATGAGGCATATAGGGTGAATAATCAGGTATTTGGATTGTTGGAATGAGGGCATATCTTTACTTGCGTGTTGTTTCCACATCGCAAGAAAAAACAAGATGGAGGAGTACCCTCGAAGTTCTGCTATACAGCACAAGAGCTTCATGATGAGTCCGATGACCAATGGCTCACTGCCAGAAGAAGACAAAGATTTACTTAAATCACGTGCAGCCACGGCTTCAGGATGAATGCAGGTTCCTGTTCCATAAGGTGTACCAAGCCCCACCATCATGTGAGTAGATCACTACAAAATTTGCCCGCTGTTTTGCATATGAGAAGTGTCATGCAGCCACAAAGGACCCTGCGGGCCACAGGGTTGCATGGGCCAGGTTTGGTGAGAGTGTACTCAACATGTGTTCCTCCCAACCAAGAGGCTTGGAAAAGAAGGTTGAGAATTGGCAAAAGGCAAACGGTGCGTCCCAAGGAGGCCACCCTTCAAATACAAAGAAGCCCCGACTTACGCCAGTAGGTAGTATGTGATGAGCGCGCGGCGGTGTGTGCAAGTGAAAGAGCACACGAGAATGTGCAGGGAGTGCACCTTGGAGAGAGGCGAGTGCAGAAGGCAAGGAGAGCGCTAGCGGATCGTTGGAGAGAGAGAGAGAGAGAGAGAGAGAGAGAGAGAGAGGGCACGCTACACGATGAGTAAGTTAGTGAGTTAAAAACTCACATTCCCTTTATTATTTTGTATAGGACCAATTTATGGTTAGTGGCCAAGTTCAATGTGAACTGGGCCAAAGGTTAGTACCTTTAAAATATACATTAAAAGGGGGCCATTGGGCCTTTAACCCAACAACCTCCCACTTAAAGGCATAATTGGCGCCTTTAAGCTACGTAACCCCCACCATCTCTATGCATAGATGATGTTGTACTTTGGGTAAGCACTTAGTGAGAGCATCGCTGGATTTTGTGATGTATGGACCTTAACCAATGTAATAAGGCCATCCTCAAGCACTTCTCGTATGAAGTGATACCGCACATCAATATGCTTTGTGCGTGCATGAAACATGGCGTTCTTTGCCAGACATATGGCACTCTAGCTATCACAACCAAGCATAGGTGCCTTGGCAGGCAAACCAAACTCACTGCATAGGCGTGCTAACCATATAGCTTCTTTGGAAGCCTCAGTGGCTGAAATATATTCATCTTCTGTCGTAGACAATGCAACAATCTTTTGCAATCTAGAACACCATGAAACAGCACCTCCCGCAAGAGTAAATACATAGCCACTTTTGGATTTCCGTGTATCCACATCACCAGCCATGTCAAAGTCACAAAATCCCTTCAATTCCATTGGTCCTTTACCATAGCAGAGGCATTTATTTTTAGTCCCTTTCAAGTACCTCATAATGGACTTCACTGTATCCCAATGCAACCTGCCTGGATTAGCCATAAATCGGCTAACAACTCCCACTGCATGGGCTATGTCAGGCCTAGTAGCAACCATAGCATACATAAGTGAACCACAAGCTGAAGCATAAGGCACACCTTGCATGTCATTGGCTTCTTCCTCTGACTTGGGACAATCATCCTTGGAGATTTTGACATATGGCTGCAATGGCACACCAAGAGGCTTCGCTTCAGCCATGTTAAATCTGTCCAGCACCTTTTCAATGTACTTTTCTTGCGACAAATACAATAGGCGCTTGTCTCTTTGCCGTGTAACACGCACTCCAAGTATATGTTCAGTTCCCCCAAGGTCTTTCATTGAAAACGCAGATTTCAACTGCCCTTTAAGAGCATCAACAGTGCTTCTCTTCTTTGCAGCTATCAACATATCGTCTACATAGAGCACAAGAATGATAGGGTTGCCATCCTCATCACATTTGGTATACAAGCAATGGTCTGCATGGCTTCTTTTGTAACCATGTTTAAGCATGAAGCAATCAAACTTCTTGTACCACTGTCTACATGATTGTTTCAGCCCATACAAGCTTCTATTGAGCATACATACCAAATGTTCCTTGCCAGGGATAACAAAACCCTCGGGTTGTTTCATGTAAAGCTCTTCTTTCACATCACCATGCAAGAAAGCGGTATGTACATCCATTTGGTCCATTTCCAAATCAAGAGCAGCCACAATGGCAAACAATACACGCAAAGTGGTCATCTTCACAACACGAGAGAACACTTCCTGAAAGTCTATGCCCTTGACTTGAACATATCCCTTTGCAACAAGCCTTGCCTTATACTTGGGTTTTGCATCAACAGTTTTGATTTTATACACCCGTTTGTTAGGAAAAGCCTTCCTTCCTTTGGGCAATTCAACCAAATCCCAAGTATGATTAGCATGCAAAGCTTTAATCTCTTCCTGCATAGCAATCTCCCACTTGTCGCTATGCTCACATGTCTTTTGCCTCTTTATACGTAAGAGGCTCTCCCGCATCTGTCAACATAATGTAATGCAAAGAGGGGTCATATCGACTCACAGGCCGTCTTTGACGAGAAGACCGCCTCACCCAATGATCCACATTATCCGGCAAAAGGTTTACATCAGGTGGCACGACAAAATCATCAACAATGGGCTGCTGTACATCGTTTTCAGCACCATTTCAGCATTGTTTCTTCGCTGCAAATGCCCTTCGGGAGCCTCAATTTGCTGTCCAATATCATCTGGCTCAAACACCACTGGATCATCTACATTTTCAGCCATTTGTGGTGCATCATGAGGGTCGAAAATAGGCCTAACAGGTGGCTGGTCATGCTGAAATTTCACCCTTTTATGGTCATGCTTTGCGACACAATTGTTTTGAAGCAGCCTTGCCTCATTAAAAACAACATCCCGGCTGCGTACAACCCTTTTGAGCTGAGGTAACCAAATCCTGTAACCCATTTCGCCTTCTTCACCATATCCCATGAAGAGGCCTTTAATGGACTTCGCATCTAGTTTACTCCTCAACTCAGGTCTAACATGCACAAAAGCTTCGCAACCAAAAATGCGTAAGTGATCATATGAAGCAGGCTTGCCAGACCAAACCTCTTCAGGGATGTCACCTTTCAAAGACATGTGAGGGGATCGATTGCATTTCAAAGCTTCTCCCTAAAATCCATGAGAGAGATTAGCTGTGGACAGCATGCATCTCACCCTCTCACAAAGTGTCCTATTGAATCTTTCAGCCACACCATTAGAAGAGGGGCTGTATGGCACAGTAAGCTCCCTCTTAATGCCCAAATTTTCACAAAACTTGTGAAATTCAGCGCTTGTGTACTCCCCCCCATTGTCTGTACGCAAGCATTTTAGCTTTCTACCAATTTGGGTGGTCACAAATGCATGAAATCTCTTAAACGCAGCAAAGGCTTCCTCCTTAGACTTAAGCATATAAACCCAAATTTTCCTAGAATGATCATCAACAAAGGAGACAAAATAACATGCACCACCCATAGACTTAGTAGGCATGCTACATACATCAAAATGTACAATATCAAGCACACAAGATTTACGAGAGACACCAGAGTAATAAGAATGCTTTACTTGCTTTTCATATTGACATTCATTACAAAAGTCAAGCTTTGTGCCTTTAGCGTCAAGCTTGTTCAAAGTACAAAGCTTAGAAAGGCCCTTTTGGCTCATATGGCGAAGCCTCTTGTGCCACAACTCCATGTGAGAGTTAATTTCAGCCAATGCAATAAACTTGCCCAACACGGCCTTTCCATGCATGCAGTAAAGTGTCCCTTTCTTTGTGCCTTTTACAATCAGCCTTGAGCCTTTGGTCATTTTCCATGACCCTCTCTCAAACAAGATGCTGTAACCATGCATATCCATCTGACCAACAGAAAGCAGACTCTTCTTGATTCCCAGCACATATCTAACATCATGCAAGACAAGCTCATTTGTGCCATCTATGGAGAGATGCACAGTACCAATACCCTCAATGGAACATGCATGATTGTTTCCAAGGTATACATGGCCACGCTTGCCTGCGTCAAAAGTAGAGAAACACTCCTTGATAGGAGTCACATGAAATGAAGCACCGGAATCAACAATCCAAGTCTGGAACAATGCATCATTGACAGTCAACAAAGCATCAATAAGATCACCCTTGGTGATCTGCATGTCCTGTGAATGAACATTTAGAGAGGCATCAAAGTCATAAGCATCATCATCTGACAAGTGGCGCACAAGATGTCCTCTACATCTGACAGCTCCTTAATCACAACACTAGAAGCCACATTGGCCTTCTCTTTGTCCTTTGAGCTATTCTGTGCATCTGCCTTGACTTCCTTCTTCTCTTTCTTTTTGTCTCCACCATTCTTTTTCCTTTCTAACTCAACTTTATAGTACCTGCAATCAGGTTTCTTGTGACCTTTCCTGCCACATCGATAGCAAGTCACTTCACCCTTGCCTTTGCTTGCATTTCCCCTTTCTTTACTCTTACTCTTACTCCTTTGTGCATAAGCATTCTTCTTTTCTGTCATGCCTCTAACCATGTTAGCAGAGCTACCGCCCTCTCCACTTGCTTTCCTCCCGATTTCTTCATTCAAAATAGAACCCCTAACACCATCAAAGGTCAAATTGGGGTTATTGGACAACGAAACCACCAAAGTTTCCCATGACTTAGGTAAGGTCATAAGCAAGAAGATAGCTTTCAGCTTATCATCAGAAGGGGGCAAGCCAGAATCCTATAACTGCGACAAAGTACCTACGAACAATGACAAGTGCTCTGCCGCGCTCTTGGACTCGTCTAGTTGCATGCCAACAAGTCTTCGCATCAAGTGCACCTGGTTGACAGGCGTTGTATTTTCATACATTCCCTTTAACTTCTCCCACGCATCAAAAGCAATTGTGAGACCTTTCTCATAGGTCATGGCCATTTTAATGTATGTAACGGCTTTCCTGTTCATGCTAACCCATGCTTCATCTATCATATTCTGTGGCTTCACATGTTCAAGTGCCCCTTCGCAATCCTTAAGAAATAGGATTCCCTCAATCCTGTCTTTCCAAAGATCAAAATCTGTTCCATCGAACTCCTAATCTCGAAGAGGTTCTTCACATCCGAAGAAGATGAGGCCATAGTTGCACGAAATAAGAGAGATAATACGCTGAATTTTGCTTAAAACACCTGTTTTAGGGCTTGTTTTTCGGCAATTTCAGGGTTTTCGGGTAGCGGAGACTTAGCAAAAGTATTCCCACACCTTAATACATCATTTGCAATACCTGTATTTTGATGTCATAACTTGTAATTTCCTGTTTTTGACATACTTTCAGTCTGTTTTAGGTCAATTTTGGTTGCCGAGAGTTCTCTAGTGTCCGGAGAACAGGCCTTTGGCGACGAAATTGCAAAATCTCGCGAGAAAGTTGACCTTCTTTGCTGAAATTCAACATTTGCAAGTTTGGGGGCAAACCCTAATCAGGCTCTAATACCAGTTGATGAGCGCGCGGCGATGTGTGCAAGTGAGAGCACGTGAGAATGTGCAGGGAGTGCACCTTGGAGAGGGGCGAGTGCAAAAGGCAAGGAGGGCGCTAGCAGATCGTGTGAGAGAGAGAGAGAGAGAGAGAGAGAGAGAGAGAGAGAGAGGGCACGCTACACGATGAGTAGGGGAATGAGTTAGTGAGTTAAAAACTCACATTCCCTTTATTATTTTGTAGAGGACCAATTTATGGTTAGTAGCCAAGTTCAATGTGAACTTGGCCAAGGTTAGTACCTTTAAAATATACATTAAAAGGGGGCCATTTGAGCCTTTAACCCAACAGTATGCCCCCTAAAAAGAAAGTCCCCCCACAGCGTCATGAGGAGAAGACACCTGATTATATTGCGGACCTTGAAGCTATGGTTGGGAGAGTCCCTCGGACATTTGTGGAAGTAGCCGATAGACTGAAAGAGCTGAGAATGTCTCTGAAGCAGAAGAAGGAAACACTCTTGAGGGTGGAGGGTTCCAATAAACTTGTCAAGCAGATTATGGACAATATCAAGGAATATGAGACCCAACTGGAAACACTGAGAGAGGCCAACACTGGCGATGATGCAGAAATCAATGTGATAGAAGCTGATTTGGCTACCAGTCGAAGGATGCTACGCCGATACGGAATCAGTGAAGATACGCCATTGCTTAACAAGGAGATTCTAGAGCAACAGGTGTTGTGGTAGTTTTGGGAGTTTTTGGTAGAACTGTTTATGCTTGGTTTGGTGGGATTGGTAGTGTTAGGTACCTTTGGTAGAATTGTTTATGCTTGGTTTGGTGGGATTGGTAGTGTTAGGTACCTTTGATAGAACTGTTTATGCTTGGTTTGGTGGGATTGGTAGTGTTACGTACTTATGGTAGAACTGTTTTTATTCTAGGTAGTTTATGGTTTCCTTTTGTCTTATGGTTTGGTATTTCTGGTAGTTTTGGTACTTTTCGAAAGTGCTGCAAAAGGTGTTATGGTAGTTTTATTCTGATAGCTTTGGTAGTTTTGCTAGTTTTGGTACTTTTAGGTACTATTTGAAAGTGCTGCAAAAGTGTAATTGGTAGTTTGATTTTGGTAATTTTGGTAGTTTTGATACTTGGAAGGTAGTTTTTGAAAGTGCTGCAAAAAGTGTTTCTTTGGTAGTCTTGGTAGTTTTGGTTGTTTTGGTACTATTTGAAAGTTTGATTTTGGTCGTTTTGAGAGTTTTGGTACTTTTGGTACTTTTAGGTACTATTTGAAAGTGTTGCAAAAAGTGGTTTTGGTAGTTTGATTTTGATAGTTTTGGTACTTTTAGGTACTATTTGAAAGTGTTGCAAAAAGTGGCTTTGGTAGTTTGATTTGGTGGTTTTGGTACTTTTAATACTTTTAAGTACTATTTGAAAGTGCTGCAAAAAGTGGCTTTGGTAGTTTGATTTTGGTAGTTTTGGTACTTTTAGGTACTATTTCGAAGTGCTGCAAAAAGATTGTTTGGTAGTTTGATTTTGGTAGTTTTGGTAGTTTTGGTACTTTTGGTACTTTTAGGTACTATTTGAAAGTGCTGCAAAAAGTGGCTTTTGGTAGTTTTAATAAGGTTTGGGTAGTTTAGTTCTGCATTGAGGGTATTTATATGTTTTTGGTACTATATGATTCCCGAGTTTGGTAGTTTTTGGTAGTTTTGGTGGTTTTGGTAGTTTGGGTTCTGTTTGGTAGTACAGTACTTAGAAGTAACAGTCTCGATATGACTTCTTGGTAGTTTTTGAAACTAATTGGGACCGCTGGTTGTCAACAGGCTGAGTATGACACTCTGGAGAAAAAATGGAAGGAAGGTCAAGAGCATACCCTATTTGTGAAGGAGATGTTGTCTGATATCACGCTTGGGAAGAGGTTCCTGCTATATCCTAGGCCCCAGGTTAATGATTCGGTAAATGTGATTCCGGTGTTTGGTATGTGTGTTGCATGCGGTGAGCCCTTGGAGTGCACACATGTAGTCGGAACCTTCATACTAGAGTGCCGACACCAGTATCATCCCTTGTGCTTCAGTGCTCTGTTACAAAGCAGGGATCAGTGTGTCAAGCCGAGTTGTAATATGGTAATCTCTGATTTGGCAAAGTCCTGGGCCAGTGGGCTTTAAGTTGTCAACAGTAAGTATGTGTGCATTTTTTAATACATATGCGCACTTGCAACCCAGTGAGGTTTTCATACAAGTTAGTATGTGCTGTCTTTCTTTGTGTTTGCAGAGGAGCAAGATGTTGCAGTTACTGACCAACACGCCACAAAGTCGGCTGCAAGTCGAATATGGGACGTGGATGAGGTGACAAGGGAGATATCAGATATTCTCCATGATCTGAAGCAAGGTAATTCTGTAGGGAACGACAATGTGACGGGGCAAAGATGTGAGGCAACAGGTGACAGCGAAAGGAAAAGTGTGGAGGAGACCAGAGATGATAAAAAGACAGGTGACAGCGAAAGTAAAAATGAGGAGGAGGCCAGAGATGGTAAAAAGACTAAGGACAAGGAGGAAGGTAAATCCCTGTTGTTGTGGAGCTGGATGCGGAGGAAAGCCAAGATGCTGCCAACACAAAGCTCGATGATGCAACGGCCAAGAAGGGAGAGGAAGAATCCAAAGGGACGGAGGAAGAAGCCACGAAGGGGGGTGTTGGGGAGGGGGTGGAAACCACAAAGGGGAGTGAAGGAGAGGCCAAAGAGGGGTCGGAAGGCAACAAAGATCGGAGGGAGGCCGAGGATGAGCAAGAAGAAGTACTTGCGAACGATAATGTTGTGGACAGCACCGACGGGGGCGTTGACTCTACTGCTGTCAATGCTGTTTCGAAGCCGAGAGGTGATTCCCCTAATTCCGCGACCCTGCAGGAACTTTTCGGTTTGCAGAGAAAGAAGCGCAATCGCGCCCGTGATCAATTATCCCGTGCATGCAAACTGTAGCCAGTGAGAATCTATTGTATTCCGCACTATGTGCTTTTTAGTGACTGAGTCAACTTGAATTTTTTGCCCTGAGCTTTATCTGTTCTCTCTATCTAGTTCTGTGTTGGTATGTTACCTTTCGTTACATTACTGTTTCGGTTGTCCTCACTATATGTGAATTAAAGTACCAAATTTGGTACTTTTTGGTACTGTTGAACTTGGGTGCACGTCTGTCCACTATTACAGTACCAATTTGGTACTTCTTGAACTTGCTGTTTCGGATGATCCTTATCACTTGTGCAATACAGTACCAAATTTGGTAGTTTTTGGTTCAGTTTTCTGTTTTAGATATGATGTTTGCACTGTGTATTTGTCCCCACTCATTATGTCTGTTGGTGCTATAGTAAGTTGGTGGCTAGACGAGACACCGGCAAGCACATTGCTGCAGCCTGATGTGGCTGCTAGACCCGGGCGGATGATTGTGCTTGATCTTAATGGCGTGCTAATAACCAGCTACAGCGAAATCCCTGAAGCCCTTCAGTGCCTGGAAGAGAAGCACATGCCAAGGGTAGTCTATCTCCAAAAGGATGCGGATGCGGAGCGGGTAGTCTGTCTTGTAAGGCCAGATGCGGAGCAGTTCATCCTACGGCTTAAACAGAAAGCCAACCTAGTGTTGTGGTCCTGATGTAAAAGGGAAAAACTATTACACATGGTGAACGCGTGCTTCCCCAACCATAGAAGGCAAAAATATTTTGCAGGTAAAGCATGCCCGCTTTGAATGTTGAAGGACATAAGTTACGCATACCTCTAACCTCGTTTTTTGGCATTAGCAGATATTCTCTCCCAAGAGGACTGTGAAATATAGCGGCCCCATCTGTCGGAGGTGCCGGTTGTGCCCAAAAACATGGGCGATAAGCTCGTTTTCCTGAAGAAGCTACGGACGCTATGGGCAAGGCACCCGAAGTACGATGCCGCAACACTATTCTTGTAGACGATTGTAGATACAAGTCTCTTAAAAATGACTATGAAAACTGTATGGCAATCCGATCATACGATCCCATGGTAGTAGGAACCGATTACCCGTTTTACTTGCTGGATTTTGTTTTGCCTTGGTTGCTCAGGTGGATAAGGAATCGGTACCCAACAGCGTACACTCGCAAAAACCCAGTCTTTGACACTGAAGACGATATTTCTGAGTACATTACTAATTACTTCATACAGATGGAGGGGTACTCCTATAAATTTGATCCCCTGAGGTAGCAAATTGCCATAATCATGTAAATAGTGGAATTTTGTAACCCGATACTATACATAATGGAAAACCACTTTTCTTGTTCAGACTGTCTTGGTATCTTGATCTCTACTGTTGAAACCTCTGACTAGTTCTGTTGAAACCTCTTGGAGCTAACCAGGTTGCCCAACATTTTAATTTTTGAGACAGATAGCATCTATGTTTGGCATACCTTTCATGTTATCAACGTAGTTCTAGACATTGCTCAAGGTGGTCGTATCAAATATGAATAGACAAACTGAAAAATACCAAGAAATAAAGTAAACCATAAGTGATACAGCAAGTTCAAGAAGTACCAAATTGGTACTGTAATAGTGGACAGACGTGCACCCGGAAATAAAGTAAACCATAAGTGATACAACAAGTTCAAGAAGTACCAAATTGGTACTGTAATAGTGGACAGACATGCACCCAAGTTCAACAGTACCAAATTTGGTACTGTAATAGTGGACAGACGTGCACCCAAGTTCAACAGTACCAAAAAGTAGAGATATAGTGAGGACAACTCAAATAGTAATGTAATGAAAGGTAACATACCAACACAGAACCAGATAGAGCAATAAAGTAAACCATAAGTGATACAGGAAGTTCAAGGAGTACCAAATTGAAACTGTAATAGTGGACAAACGTGCACCCAAGTTCAACAGTACCAAATTTGGTACTGTAATAGTGGACAGACGTGCACCCAAGTTCAACAGTACCAAAAAGTACCAAATTTGGTACTGTAATAGTGGACAGACGTGCACCCAAGTTCAACAGTACCAAAAAGTACCAAATTTGGTACTTTAATGCACATATAGTGAGGACAATTGAAACAGTAATGTAATGAAAGGTAACATACCAACAAAGAACAAGATAGAGAGAACAGATAAATCTCAAGGCCAAAAAATCAAGTTGACTCAGTCACTAAAAAGCACATACTGCGGAATACACTTGGTACTGTTGACTACCAGATTTGGTTCTATTGACTATCGGATTTGGTACTATTGACTACCGGATTCAGCTGTTCAATCAGGGCTTCTCATTGCCCTCAAGTAACATGGACGCACCTTCGTCGCTCTCATCATCATGATATGGCATGCTATTGTATATCCTCTCATATACTTCAGTAGACAACTTGTATTGTAAAATTTGACCTAGGGATCTTGCAATAGGCTCCATCAGGAAACGTATGGCCCTAACAAGATGTGAGTAGATCATTACCGGAGATGTGTGATCCAATAGCCGGTATGTATCAGCTTTTCCTTCAACTTGGCCATAAAAAAAGCCTTCAACAACCTTCCCTCCTCTAACAATTTTGTTATGCCACTTATCCTTTTGTGCTATCACCGTTTGGTACAACACTTCTGTGCATTTGATAATGTAGAAGTCTTCCTTTGCCTCAGCTGCTTTCACTGCAAAATTATTCCCTATGGACAGCATGCCACTTAACATTTCAAGGCATCCTTCATATAGTGGAAGGTTGGACACTTGGCTCATCGGAATCGATGTTGAATCTCCACCCTCCTCCTCGTCATCTAATTCGTCATCCCTAATTGTCCCCAGACTCTGGCAATGGTTTGATGCAAACATATTTCCATTCTTTAATGTGCATTCTATTCCTGCATCTTCTCCACAACCCACGCATACACGGATCACAAAAGCATGAAAGTGATCGAAAGCGTATAACGGTGCGGTTGTCCTAGGAATAGCCATCAGCACAATGAAATGAGCGGGAGCCAACGATGCGCTCACAGTCCCATTGCAGATTGCGCTGCACTTCATCCGCGCCAATAAGCCAAAAGACTCTTTACGTATTACACCTCTGAGACTGTTCTCTTGGCTGAAAAGTTGCTTTCAAAAAGTTGACAACATCGGCTACACACTTCATACGCCAGCCATCTGGTTTCAATTCCTCATGCGTCAAAGTTCTCTTGATGACTGCCCCTGCCCCATCATGCTTACCTTTTCCATGGCCGGATGCAAAGAAGTTATGCATCATGTGCAAGCCTGTCATTTGATAGTACCTGGCCACAAAATAGTAAGGTCTACGTGCCTTGAATTGTGAAGCAGCACCATCTGACCAAACCCAATGTTGTCGCAGAGAATGTCCTTGTTCTTTCAACCACTTGTCATGCAACAAGAAACAATGTTGTACAAACAATGTGTCATGCTACTTATCATCCGATATGTAGAAGTGTAGCGTCTTCTATGTACCACCTGCTGCATTTCTTAAATAAGTGATGTGCACAAGTATTGTGACTTGGGTAGACCACCAATGCATTGACTGAATTTCATTCTGAACTTTAAAGGAATAATTCTCCGCAAAGTCAATAAAAGATACTACAACGTTGCTAGGGAAATTTTGCAAACAGTCCTTGAATTGTTGGGCTTGCCAACGGAAGACAAAGTTGTGCCTGATGAAGCCTGTCAGATGGGCTGAAAATAGGCTAAGAAAAGTCCCACTTTTCATCCGTTGCACAATCAAGTCCTCCTTTCTCTTCTTCTCACTCCCACCTTCGTGAACTTCTCCTGTTCCAACCTCCATGAAAACCTTCACAGACACCTCCTTCCTATCCTCTGCTATCTCATCGGGACAAAATGTCAACCTCCGTACTCCACATTGTGAGCAATCCACCATCAAGCATTTCTTTGCATGGTATTCACAATTTGGAGGCTTTGGGCACATGATGGATTCCCACATACCGGTGATGTGCCGACACACTGCTTGGTTTGCAAAACACGTTCCTCTCTCATCACCTCTGCAACAAACGGAGCAAGTGCAAAGGTGACCTTTCCCGTGGTGCCCAAACTTGTTCTGCCGCATTTGATTAAGGGCCTCTTTGAAATAGAGCATCTACACATGAACCACACAGCAGCAAGTATTTCTGTCCTTCAACTTCCGTACAAAGTATGGCTTCAATGTCTCAAAGCATCTAAGAGACACTACCACTGTTGGGTGAGCCTTCTTGAATCTTTGGTACAGCTCAACCTATGGCACAAAAAACAAAACGATTCAGAAAAAAACCAACTTCATGGTACTGGTAAAATTCCACTACTGTAGTAGTGCCAAAACTGGCTTTAGACAGTTCCAAATATGGCACCGTAGATTTGGTACTGTCGGTAGGCTTTGGTACTCTATAGATATTATTTGGTACTCTACATATAGGCTTTGGTACTATCAAAAGTGTGGGGTACCCTGTAAATAGACTTTGGTCCTATAGTGGTAGGTTTTGGTACTCTACAGATAGGATCTAGTACTCTTCAGAGAGAATTTGGTACTCCACAGATAGTCTTTGGTGGTATCCGATGAGTTTGGTACTCTACATATAGGCTTTGGTACTATCAGAAGTGTGGGGTACCCTGTAAATAGACTTTGGTCCTATAGTGATAGGCTTTGGTACTCTACAGATAGGATCTGGTACTCTTCAGAGAGGATTTGGTACTCTACAGATAGTCTTTGGTGGTATCCGATGACTTTGGTACTCTGTAAATAGACTTTGATTCTCTATACATAGGCATTGGTACTGGATAAATAGGTTTTGGTACTCTGTCGAGAGGGTTTGAAACTCTATGGATAGGCTTTGGCACTCGATCGCTAGGATTTTGTACTCGATATACCAGATTTGGTACTCTACAGATCTGAGTTGGTACTCCATAGAAAGGCTTTGGTACTCGATATACCGGATTTGGTACTCTACATATGTGCTTTGGTACTCCATAGATAGCCTTTGGTACTCGATAGATAGTATTTGGTACTCTACATATAGGCTTTGGTACTATCAGAAGTGTGGGGTAGCCTGTAAATAGACTTTGGTCCTATAGTGATAGGCTTTGGTACTCTACAGAGAATATTTGGTACTCTACAGATAGTCTTTGGTGGTATCCGATGAGTTTGGTACTCTGTAAATAGTTTTTGGTTCTCTATACATAGGCATTGGTACTGGATAACTAGGTATTGGTACTCTATCGAGAGGGTTTGAAACTCTATGGATAGGCTTTGGCACTCGATAGCTAGGATTTTGTACTCGATATACCGGATTTGGTACTCTACAGATCTGCTTTGATACTCCATACATAGACTTTGGTACTCGATACAGGTACTCTATAGATGTGCTTTGGTACTCCATAGATAGCCTTTGGTACTCGATAGACAGGATTTGGTACTCTACATATAGGCTTTGTACTATCAGAAGTGTGGGGTACCCTGTAAATAGATCCTGGTCCTATAGTGATAGGATTTGGTACTCTACAGAGAGGCTTTGGTGGTATCCGTTGAGTTTGGTACTCTATAAATAGACTTTGGTTCTCTATACATAGGCATTGGTACTGGATAATTAGGTTTTGGTACTCTATAGAGAGGGTTTTAAACTCTATGGATAGGCTTTGGCACTCGATAGCTAGGATTTGGTACTTTATAGATATTCTTTGGTACTGTAAACACCCTCTGCCGTACAGCAGACTACCAAATTTGATACTGTCTGGATCAAATAAGCCTTAAGTAGCACCAAACAAGATGTACAATTACTAGAAGTTGTTGGTACCTGAGATTCGTCGAGTAGATGTATAGGATGTTTGACGATGCTTTTCCTTCCAATTCTCATCTTGCATATGTCTTTCTTGTTGGGTGAAACTCTGCTCTCGGATGTCCAAAAGGCATATACCAAATCTCTTGTTTCATTGGCAATAACGGTTCCTCGTGGCAATTGTCTCTCACAAGCACTCAATGGCAACACTTCATCTTCATCTTCATCTTTATTCTCTAGCCGTGAGCTTGCTGCAGCTATATTCCTTCGATGGATCCCTAGGATACTAGCCATTCTGGATTGGTTTACTGATTGTGAGTTTGTACTATTGTTCAGAATCATTGCCAAAGAGCTTCTCTTTACAAAAAGTTCACTTGCTGAATGAGGGACCTTGATTTGAGTCAAAGTGTTGCGCACACCCGATACAACAGTGTCTTTGACTTTGCTGAAATTTGATGGTTGCAGTAAGGAAAATGTTTGGTGGTCCAGAGTTGCCTGAATATTTCCTTCTCCTCATTCTTTGCAATCCCTACTGTTTGCTTGCGCCAACATCGAGCCACCGCTGCACAAATGTTCTTTCTTGACCTGGCTTCCGGTAATCCAAGAGCAGACGTAGGATGTCTTTCCTTGCTTCTCTGTGCACGTTTCTTTGCAGCCCAATAATCACGAAGAAAAGCCTGATTACTGGTACATACAGCTGGAATACTAGTGCTAATGGAATTGATGTGCATCTGTTGAACATTGCTTGTGCCACCTTGTACCTCGTCAAAAGAGAGGAACTGTGCGTCACCTTCCATCTCGTCGATAGAGAGGAGCTATGCATCACCTTCTACCTCGTTGAAAGAGAGGTCCTGAGCATCACCTTCTATCTCATCGAAAGAAAGGTCCTGAGCATCACCAAGCCAGTAATCTCTTGCGCTACTATCCATTTGTGTGTGTATATATATATATATATATATATATATATATATATATATATATATATATATATATATATATAGAGAGAGAGAGAGAGAGAGAGAGAGAGAGAGAGAGAGAGCTCGAGAACACAACAGCTCGGTGGCTATGGAGGCGGCAAGGAAGGCGAGAAGGTTCAAAACTGAGAGACACACACAGGGAGAGGGACGTGAGAGGGAGGGAGGGAGAGAGAGAGAGAGAGGTGCTGGAGTGAAAGCTCCCAACCGTAACCCCACCCCCCGGCCCCACCGTCACCCCCCACCTCTTCTTAGGATTGCATGCTTCTAAAGTTAAAAAAACGTCCACTTAAAAAAGAAGTTTATTTGCCCTCCCCAATTCCAAAAAAATGCCCATGGTTTTTACACACAAGAATCACCAAGCATATGTTGTGTCAAGGACACTCCTTTTGTACCACCAAACCATGCTTTGACCCTAAGTATAGAAGCAACAGAAGAAGTAGCAGAATATGTTCACACCAACTTATGGGACCCCGTCTGATGGGGCCCAAGTGACCCAAAGACATTAAAGTAAAGCAAGCCCACACACACACTCAATTGCGTGGGAAATTGATCACATGGCTCAGTGTATGGACTGCTGCAATTTACGCTGACTTGTTGACGTGGCAACCTATACCGATTTTCGCATTTTGCGCTGATGGCATGGTAGCTATACGGATTTCTGCAAAAGGTGCTGGCAGCTTTTGGCGCTTTTGGGACC
Organism: Adiantum capillus-veneris; assembly: GCF_014529385.1. NCBI lineage: Eukaryota > Viridiplantae > Streptophyta > Polypodiopsida > Polypodiales > Pteridaceae > Adiantum > Adiantum capillus-veneris. The sequence goes on along the minus strand of NC_140939.1, from coordinate 116,665,664 downwards.
AGATGCTTTTGAGTTTCAAGCTTTTCATGTAACTGCTTTTCATAGGCCAAGGGCCTTTAAATATGTGCAAAGGGCTCGATCTCTGGCACTCTTCCAGGTGAGAGTGCAGAGCGCGTGTACCGGCATTGTACTGAGTTCAAGTAATATAAAGAAATACCAAAAGGGGTGCCAAGGTTTGGGGCCAGTACTCGCTAGGGTGGAATTCCGCCACTCCGTGTCGCGTGTGCTCTCTCACACTCTTTCAGTTCAGTTGTTGTTGAAGTGCTAAAAGTCTGATCAGTCTGTTCTTTTCTGTTGGCACAGGATGCCCGTGTCGTGACAGCCCTCCTAATCCAGCCGGTATAGTCATGCCACATCATCATTTTGTGAAAGATGGGCGAACATCTTGTCTAATTTCATTTTCACATAGTGTACTTGAGGAGCAAGAAGAATGTGATTGCAGATGCTTTGTCTTGCAAGCCATAGATAATCGTTGTCAAAGCTATGCATCATCACAACTTCGATGAGATGCGTAGAAAGCAAGCCATTAGCATGTCGCTTCACGCCTTATCAAAAACAAGTCCAAATCCTTTTTGTCTCTTCCGTACGTGCGTGAGACAAAAAAGAAGCAAGCGACGTGTCAGTTACACATACAGCTTTGCCTTTAAAACGTCCATGCCCCGATCCGCGGCTAGGGGCGTCTTCTTGTTGTCTAGCCTCAGTCATCGTAGGTTGTTTTAATTGACTTTATTTTTGTATTTTGGATTCTTTTGGCTTTTTGACGTTTTGTCGAGACATGCTACGGATCCAAACTTTTGTGAGGTATCGAACAGGTACTAAGTGCAAGAAAGGTATTTGATGAGGAAGACCATGTTCTGTATTACACAAGGTTTGAGACAAAAGGTGTTGATGGAGTGTTATACTTGTCCTTTTTTTTTGGCATAGGAAAATAGAGGCGACACTCAAAACAGTTGAGAGTTACTTGTATTGGGCTAAACTCGAGAAGGCCATGGATAAGTTTGTGCGCACTTGTTTGGTATGTCACTCCTATAGCCTTTGCCTATTGCAAATCAACCATGGGAGAGTATAGCTATGGATTTCATATTTATCTTCCCAAGACTCGGGGTGGGCATAAAGGCATATGGATTATTTGGATAGATTCAACAAGTAGGCTCACTTTCTACCAGTGAAAAAAACAATGAAAGCCAATCATTTTGCAAAGATGTTTGTATCGCACGTTTTTCGGCCACATGGGATGCCTAAGTTTATAGTTTCAGATAAAGCCCCCCAATTTACGAGTTTGTTTTGGAAAGCACTGTGTGAGAATGTGGTACATTACTCAAATTTTCTTTGTTGTTTTATCTACAAACCAATAGGCGGTGAGAGATTACCAACTCAATGGTATTTCACTTGTCGAAGTGCTATGTCTTTGAAAATAAGTCTCAGTGGGAGAAAGTCTTTCCATTGAAGGAATTTGCTTACAACAACACTATTCATACATCGATAGAAAAGGCACCATTTGAAATTGTCGAGAGTGGCAACAAGGTTCCTCATATCTTGTGCACCAAGGACAAAGATTTTTCAGGCACATCTTACTTGGTTGGCCTAAAGTGAGGCCTCACGATGCTCCTTACCTAAAATGAGGCCTCAGGAGTCAGGATGCTCCACGTAAATTGAATACCTGCCATCGATAACATCCACCATCCTACGCTGCTCATGCAAACCAAGGTTTAGGGAAGGGGGGGGTGTTATATATTTGGAACTATTGTATTTACTTGGTTGGACTAAGATGTTTCCTAACATGATGCCATAGGATGCTCTACGTAAACTGAATATATGCCGTTGATAACATCCACCATCATATGCTACTCATGCTGCTCCATGTTTTTACTAAATTACTACGTTGATAACAGCCCGCCAACAACTTCTCCTACTTTTCGTGCACCAACATTGATGTTTACAAATCATCCGTTTAGCCAATCATCGATGCCAAAGCGCAAACAAACCAGCGAGTACATCAGCACTTGCAGTACAATTGCAGTCTCCGCACAGCCCTTCAACGACACAACAATCCAACTAAACAGTTGCATTGACTGTCGAGTGCATCAAAAGCTTTTAAAGGCTGGTCTGCAGAGTTGAACGCAGCAGTCGACACTATTGCAAAATTCGCAAAAGAGATGATGATAGAGATTGTAGTAGACAGGATCGACACACTGATGGAGATCAAGGAAGACATGATCAAAGGCGAAGAGACCATGACAGAAGAAGATGGAAGGGATTGTAACCACAGGGATGGTGATCGAAGGACTCAAAGAGCATGATGATTGCACGGATAGATACAATGGATATGTTGGCAGTGACGATGATGAACGCACCATATACCATACCGAAGCAAGAGGGTTCAAGATTATAGAAACCCTAGCTCTTCAAAAGAGCATCAATCGCAGAAACTTGAGTTGTGCAATTTTTACCGAGGTGAGAATTCAAGTGTCATGTATTATGGATGCTTTGTGTAGCTTGGTAGCTTCGTGATCGAAAGGAAGGGATTGTGCATGTGTCGCAAATAGGCACACTATGATTGCTAATGTAAAAGATGTTGTGAAGAGAGATCAAAGGGTATAGGCTAAGATTGTTTCTATGACTAGGAACAAAATTAGCCTTTCCATGAGGGATGTGGACAAAAGACGCTGCTGATGAAAAGAAGCTCTTTGGATGAGGAACCTAATCCCTTTAGTGTGAATCGACCTTCAACAAGTCACATGTATGACATGTGGAAGAACGATGCATTTGGTGAGGCACCCACATTTGGCCAATGGTCAAAGCTATCAATATAGGAGCAAGGACAAAATCTTCCCATTTACAAGCTGAAAAATGATCTCGTTAGAGCAATCTTGAGAACTAGGTTTTAGTTGTGATGGGGAAAACTGGTTCAATGAAAACAACACAAGTTACACAATAACTAGCAGAAGCAAGGTACACGACAAACAGACAGATTGGCTCCACAGAACCTCGAAGAGTGGCCACAATGTCTATAGCGAAGAGGGTTGGTCACAATTAGGTATGAGGATTGCACAAGGCCTAAGATAGTAGTCACATACATGAAAAATGGAACGCTTCTAAGCGAAGTGCTTGTGGATCGCTAGCTCTCAGTGTATTTTTTTATCGTGTTGTAGACAAGGCAACTTAGAGAGACATAGAGGGATGGAACATAGTTGCCATGTACCTAACACCTTTGTATTTATTTTGTCACAAACTACTGACGTATCAAGCCACAAAAGATCCAGTAGGTTAGGGCTTCCTGAGCCTAACCCTAGCCAACTTGCAGATCATGCTCGAGGGGACTAAACCCTAGAAGCTATAGAAGAAGAAGAGATTCTCACCAACTTGCAGTTCCTCGTCGAGAGGCCCAATTATTAAAAGAGTTTTACCAACCCCCGTCCGATGGGCCCAACTGACCCACACACACACACACAGAAGATAATCATGTAGTTGTTGATGACGTGGCAGGACTGTGCTAACATTTTGAAGATCACACTGACATGTTGACGTGGCACTGTACAAATGGCCCGTGATTTCTGCTGACAAGCTGACGTGGCACTGTAGGCACTACCGCATTTTGCGTTGCTAGCTACTAATGTAGCCGCAGAGTGTACGGATTCCCTGAATTTGCGCTAATAGCTTTTGGAGACCATATGCTTTTGAGTTTGAAATCTTTTCATGTAAACTGCTTTTCATGGCCATGCGACCCTTAAATATGTGCCAAGGCCTCATACTCTGGCATGCTCCCGCGCAGCATAACCGCGAAACGCGGTTCAACAGGCATGAAACGCGAAACGGGTGAAACGGCCGAAACGTTTCGCCTGCAAGGTGAAACGCTTGAAATGAAAAATTGCCTTTAGAGAATTTAGCCATTAAATAGTTATTTATTTATTATGTATATGCTATTTCAACGTTAACATAGCATGTGTCTCTACTCACTGCACTGTGAACACATATTTTGTCGGTACATAACTCTATATATACACAAAATTGGCGTTTCGGTCAAACATTTTAGAGCCCAAGGTGAAACGTTTCGGTGTGAAACGCCACGTTTCGAGGTGAAACGTTTCGGGTCTGAAACGTTTCACGGTTACGCTACTCCCGCGTGGAGAAGCAAAGCAGAGAGTACTAGCGTTGTACTGTGTTGAAGCAATATAAAAAGAAATACCGAAAGGGACACCATGGTTTGGGGCCAGTGCTCTCTTGGGATGGAACTCTACCACTCCTTGTCTCGTGTGCCATGCATCTCTTTTAGTTCAGTTGTTTTGAAGTGCCTAAGGCTGTTCAGTCTGTTCTTTTCCATTGGCACGTGGTGCCCTCCCGTTACAGTGGTATTAGAGCTTCAGTCATATGCTTTTTTGGAAGCATACTGGTCTTTCCAAAGAGCAAACACAGCAAGATGGCGCTTCGAGATTTCACAAGAAATCATTTTTCCGTTTTCAAGAGAGAAAGGCCCAAGGCAATTTCTGCATCAGTTCGACAATATCTATGCCCTGAGGAGATACTCAGAAGAATCAAAGATCTTTTGAGCCACCACTTTCCTCAGAGACAGAGCCATGCAGTGATGGATGTCTTTAGCTACCAAGCCGCACACTCCAAGAACTAGGCAAGCTTTCAAGAAAAGTTTTGCCTAAAGTTACATGACATTTGACATCTTCCTTCGGAGCGCAACTTCTGGCAGAGTGGGGTATCTTGAAATGCTTGCCATAGAAACCCTAGCAAATTACAATTTGAAATTTCTCGACATCTCTCATCAGGTCTCTCCTTGCGCCGATAACCTTGGAGGCCAAGTGTGGTTGCTATATCATTGGACTGCCATCATTGCTATGGGAATATTGTCTGTCAAAGTGAGCTCCGACCATTCAAGAGCTTATGGACCATGCTACGGTCCACTACAACCTTATGGAAGGAGCCTAACCCTAATTTTGGAGCAAGTCTCAAGATGGAAAACCAGTCGTTTTTTCGAGCTTGACTGACCAAGATGCAACGTGAAAGCTTTTTAAGTTTGATTTAGATAGTTTTGAGTCTGTTTGAGAGATTGTTTCAGAATATTGTTTGAATGGATGCTATTTGCTTTGAACCTATCTTGGTGACGATTTGAGAATGTTGGACTCTGGCCTTAATACTGGTTTCGAATTACTCCCGAGAGGAGTACTGAAGACAAGAATTGACGATTGTTTGAAACTAAAACTGTTTGAAACCTCGGAACAACGCAGCCTAGTATTTAAGAAGCGTTTCGTTGTATGCTAGAGAACCTCGGAACAACATAGACCTGGTGTATGGGGAGCGTTTCGATGTATGTTGGAGCCTACATGAAGTGAGTATCCATTGTTTCGTAGGCGTGATCGAGGGCAATTACTCTTCTCTTTTATCTTTTGCAATCTGATGCATCGCATCATCTAGTTTTATAGGATTACGCCCACGCACCCACACCCGCATGTCGCAGGGGTTGAGCCATAGCAGGCATGCTTAAAGCTCCTTGCCTTTACCACTAGGCCAACTCCCCTTGACACCATTACTCTTCTCTTAAGGAGCGGGTATGTTACAAAGTGATGACATGGCATGGCCATACTGACCACAAGAAAAGAGCAATGGTCGCACTAGAGTCTAACCAAATCGACGAGCGTAGTAGGAATCACAACGCAAAATGTGTCGCATTTTATATGGTACTAACATGGTATTTTGTAAAGTCGTTGACGTGGAAATTGAACGCAAGGCCTACTTTTTGGGACAATTATTGAAAGCATCAACTTTCTGTGGTGCCAAAGCTTTTGAGCGCCAGCTTTTCTATCACTTGCTTTCGGCTTGCGTGCCTTAAAAGGATGCCCTATAGTCACTTCTGGCAGAGCCAGCCCACAGTTGCAAGGTTGCAGAGTGACTCCCCAATAGTTGTATCTGTGATCATCGATAAAGAAAGTACCATGTGGGGAGTCTACGGGCCCATGTACCTAGGCAGAGAAGTACAATCTACCATGTAAACTTCAGTGCTCTTTTCAATTGAAGTGTTTGCACTTTTCAGTTTGATTCAATGCCTCGCTAGTGGCTTGCTAATTACAAAGTAATTATCGCTAACTCGAAAAGTGGTCCTTGTAACAAACTGTTGACGTGTCAAAGCCCTGAAGAAGGGAGCCAACTTGCAAATGTCGGCCGAGGAGCCTAAACCCTAAGAAGAACAAGTAACAAAAGAAGAAGTCCTACCAGCTTATGGGGACCCCGTCCAATGGGGCCCCAAGTCACATAAAGGATTAAAATAAAGCTTGACTCTCACACACACACAAAAGACTTCCACAAACTGATGACGTGGCAGATTTTCGAAAATTGCACTGACGTGATGACGTGGCGGGTTGGATTTCCGCGTTTTGCGCTGACTGCTGTACGGACTTCCGTGATTTACACTGGCAACGTTTTGGCATTGCTTTTGGACCAGAAGCTTTTGAGTTTGAAAGCTTTTCATGTAAACTGCTTTTCATAGGCCAAGGGCCTTTAAATATGTGCTAAGGGCTCATTCTCTGGCACGCTTCAGTGAGAAGGTGCAAAGCGTGAGTACCGGCATTGTATTGTGTTGATGCAATATAAAGAAATACCGAAAGGGCCCCAAGGTTTGGGGCCAATACGCTCTGGGGCGGAATTCTGCCACTTCGTGTCGAGTGTGCTCTCTCTCTCTCTTTCAGTTCAATTGTTATTGAAGTGCTAAAAGTCTGTTCAATCTGTTCTTTTCTATTGGCACGTGGTGCCCGTCTTGTGACAGTCCTAATCATGTAAATTCCATATTTGGACAATGACTTTTGTAACATTAGACTTTGCCCAAATCAATTCTTAACCAAAAGGTGATTCGTTTTTCTTACCTACAAGATTGCTTACCCCTCGTATTTTTGGTCAAATGAAACCTATATTCCTATGTCAAGATGAAATAGAAAATCTTCGGGATCGCTGATGAGTCCTTTTCAAGGAAACAAAATGAATCTAAAAGACGAACATGTTATCTTTGAACAAATATATGAGTGCCTATAGCCCCTTGGCCACTTAGCGTAAATAGATCCCTTTCTCGAAAGGTTAGCGTCTCCTAACCAATAGGACCCTCGGGCAGATTTGTGGGCTATCTTAAGTGATCACTACTGTTAGGCTGTTAAGGAGATTGCACCACACCCATATTGGTGTCGATTGGTAGTATGGGACACCAACCATCCTAGTATTGCATGTCATCCCTTCTAAAAAAGGTTGAAGGGTGAGCATATACCTTGTATGGAACACGAACCATCCTAGTATTGCATGCCATCCCTTCTAAGAAAGGCTCGAGGGTGAGCATATAGCTTGTATGGCTAGAAAGTGAGCTTGGCTTCTTAAGCTTGTTCTCTCTAGTTGTTTAAAAGTATGTCTCATGTCAGGACACGTATGTGCAAGATGGACTTGGGAAGGAGCCACACACCACCACTGTGTGGTAGTGGGTAGAACATACATCTCCCTCCGGGCTCCTCTTGCCGTTGCTTTTGATTCTCTCTAGTAGATGAGAAAACCCAAAGCCGCCCAATAGTAGTTTGCATGACAAAAAACATTTTCATACTATACAAAAACTCAATCATACTTAAGGGCATCGCGGAAATGGAATCAAGAGTGGAAATTCAGAAGGAAAAATGTTGGAGTCTCTAGAAATTACTGAAACCTCTCTCTCTCTCTCTCTCTCTCTCTCTCTCTCTCTCTCTTCCTACAACGCTAAAACTCTCTTCTTCTTCTTCTTCTTCTCCTCCTCATCCTCCTCCTCCTCACGGGCAGCACGGCTTAAGCATTACAAGTCTCTCTCTCTCTCTCTCTCTCTCTCTCTCTCTCTCTCTCTCTCTCTCTCTCTCTCTCTCTCTCTCTCTCTCTCTCTCTCACACACACACACACACGCACACAACAGTACGCACTCCATTATATACCTGTAACGTTCGCCATTTTTCTTGCAAAGAGGCTCATAAATGCTCTGTCAAAGAAACTGTCTTTGTACTTGGTCTTCTGCCCCATGGGAGCGGGCTCTCCCGAGGGCTCTGCTATTCCACAAATGATAGACTTGGCAGGACATGCAAAGAAGCTCCGTCTCCTACTGGAACGGAGCTCTCCATGGCTTGTGTTGGCAAGGGATAGGAAGGCAGAGGAAGGTGACAGGAGGGTAGAATCCATTCGATTAGCTCAGGCAATTTGAGAAAGAACGTGGACTTTCTCTGCGGCATTCAAATTCTATCTGGCCTTTATTTTATTTTTTTATTTTTATTTTTTTTTAAGAGTACAAAAACTTTGAACACACGCACACACCCTATGTACAACGGCCTCACAGGTAGGGCGAGAGGCATCTCAGCACACGCACACACCCGCATATGGGAACGGTCCCTAAGGACTTGGAACATGACTCTACCAATTGAGCTAGCACCCGTTGACTATCTGGCCTTTATTGGCATTGCCGTTAAGGCAAGGGCTGTGCCATGTCAAAGAGGTTTGTCCCACAAGGTCGTTTACTTTGGTCGATGTGTGCATAGAAAAAAGCAATCCAACAAAGGACAATCCAGATACTAACTTTAAGTTCACACAGCACGGTCCACAATTTTAAAAAATATAACAAAGAAAAAAAGAGATTGGCCAAGCAAAAAATCATTACACGCCTTCTATCTTCAAAACGATAGCTCTATGCATGCATTCCACAAAGGCTTCACACGGCACTTTTTAACCTGGGGGATTCACTAGCAGTACTAAGGAGACGTCACCTATGTGCACCAAAATTTCCTTTTTGACCCCTATATATACGGGACTCTCTTTTGTGAAATCCATCTTTTTCACCTTATTAAAACCCCTTGTCGTACATTCGTGTGATACCATATGGTAACCTTTAGATTATACCCCAAGCTTTCTAATTGGAGAACCCCTGTGGATATGGGCACAAAAAATCACGGCATAGCCCCTACCTTAACAACAAAGAAACGATCTTGCCATCAGCTATTGTTACCTCATAACCTTATATGTTTTTTTTTAATGAGAAACAAGAAAATGTATTAAAAAGAAAAGGAATTACAAGGCCTCAAAGGAAGGGAAAGAGGCTGTCCCACCATGACTATTTACAACAAGTTACATTGATCTGCCATAGCAAATCTTTCTCTGCAGTAGAGGGAAGCAATTTAGGTCTCCGTAGGTTCCAAGGTAGAGTCCTTTGGACCCTGAAGAGCAAACTTATCCAAAGACTTCAGTTCAGCGATGAAGGAGTAGACTGGTGTCCGGTTCATTGAACAAAGCATTCAATCTTTGTATCCAGGCATACCATAAGTATGCATTTCTCCACGAAGTACAAAGAGGGAGATCTAAATACTTGCATTCTGCAACTAGCAGTTCCATGTTAGTGAAAGGCAAAGGATGATAAGTTGCACAAGAAACCTTCCATTTCTGGTTTAGCTTGGATGTAAGGGAGGCTTCAATACTGGGGAGGGAGTCTTGCTTTCTATAAATCTAGCATGCTATGAACAACAGCATGTTAATCTTGCTTGAGGACAAATTCTTGGGTTCCTTGAGCTCCCGAATGAGCAAAGCCTATATAGAGACTTCTGCAAGATAGCTAGAAGACAAAATCTGCTAGAGATTTCATTGAGAGTCATGAGTCTGCCTTGGTGGTGTACATCACCCCATGATCTCAAACCCTTTTTAAAACATTTGTGAGCTTTGATGTTAAGAGCAGATCCATCCTTGTGAGGAAGGTGACCAAATCAAAGAAATCAAGATCATCAATAAGGTCCATAGGATCTTCCATTTCTTCTTTCTCTCCAACCAGGCAATCCAGAATTTGGAGGAAATGGATTGGTTGGGACATCTCATAAAAACAAGAGTAGTCATGATGTCCCACATGGATAAATTAGTCCACACTTTGTAATTTTTTAGATGACACCTTGCACAGAATTCCTGAGGAGGCAAGCCCAGAAATCATTAGACTCAATTGATCTACAAATCCATTTAGCAGCAAGTTTGACAGCCAACTTATCAAGGTCCAACACTCCCAGTCCTCCTCTAGATTTGTGCATGCAACAAATTTTCCAGGTAACCTTAAGAACTTTGGTTCCTAGATCATTGCCTCCCTAAAGAAACCTTCTAGAAATCTTAGTAATCTAATTCAATTGACAGTTAGAAGGTTTCCAACAAGATATAAGATAAATCAAGGAAGGCAGTAGATCATAATTTAAGACAAAAACCCTGGACGACAGGTTTGGCTGCATGTTTTTCCAATGAAAAACCTTTTTCTTAAACCTTTCAAGCACCCACTATCACCTCTGCTCCATAGAGACTTTGAATCCCATAGGAAGTCCCAAGAGTCTGAAGACTTTTCCATCTGAAATAACCTGACTTCCAGCATTAGTAAGTGAGCTAGGCAGATCCTCACTAGAAGATTTGAAGCTTGTCTTGGTATGATTTATATTGGAACTAGTTACTAAGCAAAACAAATTCTGACAATCCAAAAAACAGTCAATTGATTCATGGTCGGCTTGCATCAATGCATTGGTATCATCAGCAAATTGCTACAGACATAAAGCACAAGAAGCTCCTTGAACATTGATACCTTTGATTTTTCCATCCCTGATCATGTCCTTAATAAGCCACCCCAATGCATCTGATGATATGGCAAAGAGCAAAGAAGCAAAGTGGGCAGCCCTACCTAATTGATCTCATCAAACGAATTGCATCTGTAAGATCAGCATTAACTGCAATCCTAGAATAAGCATTTCCAAACAAAATGTGTACATAATTTATAAAGTTCTTCCCAAAACCGATACGATGCAATGAAATCCCACTCCATCATATCGTAGGCCTTGTCAAAGTCAACTTTAAAGAAATAAAAATCCTAACCAGATTTAATAAATGTTCAATTCCTTCCCACAAGGTGATAATAGCATCCAAAATAAATATGCCTCTAATGAACCCTTTCTACTCTTTAAGGATAATTTGATCCATCAAAGGGCTAATTCTTCTAGCTAGACACGTGACAAAAATCTTATAGAGGACTCTAGTTACTCAGATCCTCCTTGTTTGCCTTTTTGTGGATAAGCTAAACAACATCATTATTGATACTAGCAGGACGAGCCCCTTTCCTAGTAGCTTCTTGCTAATTACTAGAGAGAAATGGAACTCAAAAGTCATGATATTCCGGGAAGAACTCATTGGAATGCCATCAATACCGTGAGACTTACGAGCTTTCAACTTAGAAATAGCTTCTCTAAGATCCCCCTCAGGGATGGACTGATCGAGAAGCTTAACATTTTGAGAAGAAACAATTTTCTTTCTCTTCAGAGAGCCACCTGGGCTCTTGCTTCGTGGATTTTCCTACTTCTCTTGGGGGGTCCAGATAAGATGTGAGAGAAGAATTTGTGAGCAATAACCATATTCTCTTTGCAAGAATTAGCTGCAATGCCATACTCATCTTTAACAAAAGGGATAAAATCATTCAATTTTTTCTTTTTCAACAGATCAAACATATTTGTAGTAGGTCTATCCAGGTTACTAGGCCACAACTCTCTAGTGTAGACAAGGGTACTACTAGCTTCTAGGAGCTCTTCCTGCCTAAGACTCTCTCTCAAAGACATAAGCTCAGAAGGGGGAGGATCTGAGTTAGAAATAATTTCTTCTAACTGAAGAATTTGGCTAGCTATCATCATTCTTCTCTTAGCCCCGGTCTCCTTGGCAATCTTCTTGTAGGTATGCAAAGTTTGTTGGACTCCCTTAACTGACTTTTCCAAAGCAGTAAAGGCTGACTTAACATTAATAAACTTAGAGCAAAAAATGATTTTAATTTTCTCTCTCATGTATTTCAGGTTAAGCAATGACTGATCAATGTGAACCCAACAAGCTATGTAGTTATTTTTTTATCTGTTTAGCTCAAATAATGATTGGCTTGTGATCTGATAAAAGGATAGAAGAGTCAGACTTGCAGTCCACATACCAATGTTCTTGCATACTAACTATCATATACACTCTATCCAATCTTGCATCCATGTAGCAGGAACCAGCTTGTCTATTGCTCTAAGGTAAATTCATTGTTCTTTGATACATCCAAAAGGTCTAGTTTAATGATCATGTCGTCCCATACTTCCCTTTCTCTCCCATAAAGACACTGTCCTTTTTGCATCCATCTATCCTTTATGTTTTCCACCATATTGAAGTCCCCTACCAAGACCATAAGGTTAGTTATCTGAGCAACACCTAGCCAACTGGTGCATCTGTCAAAAATAGCATTAGGAGCATAAACATTCACAAGGGTGTAATTGAAAGGTGCATTAAGAGTAATTGCGATCCAGTTCCCCTTAGGATATTTTTTTACTTCAGAGATGAAATCATCATATTTCTGCACCAGGCCTATCCCTACTTCTCCTTTACCTACAGAGTGATCAATGTAAAACTAGGCATGGTTAGACTGATCCTTTTTAAATTAACCTCTAGTGGCCCTTTGGAGACCTTGATTTCCTGAAGACATATGTAGTCAGGAACCAGTCTAACATCTATGAGCCATTTCTTGATGGAAATAGCTCTGGCAATTTAGGGAGATTCCTTTTAGATTGGGGCACTTCATTTTTTGCTGGACTTTGAGGGTTTGTCTAGAGAGACAGAGGCTCTCCCTAGGTCAGTGTTTTTTTTTTCTTTTCTTTCTTGTGCTTTTATCAAGCTCTACCTTGGGAGTGATTCCCCTTCTACTTGGGTCATGTTTGTGTTAGCCAGAGGTTATGGAGAGGTAGCCAGAACTTGCTTACTTAATTTGTCATGTTGCTCAAGCTCTTCCATGAATGTTTGTTGATCTTCTTTCATGGACTTGGGCTTGAATTGGGTACTCTCTATCACCTCATTGTCAATTTTTGAATCATTGTTGTTTGAGGAGAATCCTCTTGTTTGGACATTAGGGCTAGGTGGAGTATGATCATTTGAGATAGGTTCCTTGCCATGTTGTCCTTGCACATGCTGATTTGCTTCCATGTTCTCCTCAGTAGGGTTGACCTCTACACTGTGAGGTCTTTTTGTGCTCAAAGTTTCAGCTAGGTCTGTCAAGGGTTCAAATACATCTTCCAAAAGAACATCAAACCTGCTATTAGTTCTAGAGTTAGGGGGTTTTAGAAGGTTTGTTATTCTTGCCTGCATTCTTCTTAAGCACTTTCTTTCCAACAGAAGGAGTAGAAGGACCCTTGGCTTTCTTGAGAACTGGACAATCTTTAATCATATGGCCTTGGGCATGGTAGTGAAAACATGCATTAGGTATGTTTTTATATAGATTTTTTGGGAGTGCAGAAGAACTCCATTACTGTCTTTAATGGGGATTTCTTCCTTGAGGGATTGAATAAGATCAACTTCTATTAGCAATTGGGGATCCCAATTGGGGTTGATACCCCCTCTAGATTTTTGACCAAGGAATTTTCCTACCATACCACCTATATTTCTCAACCAACGGTAGAAATCAATGGGAAGGTCAAGGAAATCCACCCACATGGGAACACATGTAGACTTGTCACTTTTAGGATTGAAGTCTTCATGCCACTTGAAGAAAGACAGAAGGGTACTTTTAATAATCCATTGGCCCTTAGAGAGAATTTGCAAAGCACTATTAAAATCCTCAAAGAAGAAAAGATAATAGTTGTTAGGCAGATACTGCACATGGTAAGGGCTCACATTTTTGCTAACCTAGTTGGAAGAAATCCAACTCTTAAGAGCATCTAGAGGTGGTATAGGCCCATGACACATTGCAATAAGGACTTTGTCATTAAGCTAATCAAGCCAATCTTCAAGGTCCTTCGATCACTTGCGCTTCCTCAGATCTACCTTCTTTTGAAGTTTGGGCTTCTTCAGCACCGACAATACTAGAAGAGTTAGCATTTAGGTTAGCTTCTCCCTCAGGGAGAGGGTCCCTAGAGGGACCATGCTCTAGGTTAGCAATGCTAAGGAGGTTAGGAACACGGTGGGGAGCCAATGGGTGATTCTTCCCAACAATGTTATGTTCTCCTTGTTGTGGAGCAACATTGGCCCAAAAAAGACTATTTATTGCATTAATTGGAAAAGCCATACCTTGCTCCACGAAGGAGGGACAAATCAATGGGTTCATGGGTCTTTGATGTAGAGCAAACTTCATAATGTCAGCATAGGAGAGCGTCTATGACTGTATGGCCATAGATGAATTTGGAAGCAAAGGCAATCCTTCACTTCCACCAGGTCTTTGTCCCACCATTGCCTGGGGTTTTTGAAGCAGATTAGGGTTCAATCTAAGCTCAGATGCAGACTGAGTTTGCTGGAGAGCCATGGGAACTCTAGTATATGGGACGCACAATAGCTTGGGAAGGGCTAGGTTGGCTCTGAGAGGGAAGTGAAACCATGCCATTGAGAGTGTCAAGCAGGGAGAGTGGAAGATGAGGATGCCTTGAAGGCTTGAAAGTATGGGATGTGAATATCTAGGCATCATACGATAGTGCATAGAGGGTCACTCCCACCATTGCAAGATTACATTGATGTAGTTGTATAAACCCAAACCTTCCAAGCTTCATATTTCCCAATTTTTCAAACCACCTAGAAGTGTAGATCGAAGTGAAGAATTGTTATAATCATGAATATATATGCCCATAGCTTTGTCATAAAACCTTGCACATATACAAAGAACAAACAACACCACCATATTTTTATGCAGCACCAAGTTTTTGTGCACTATGTCTAATACAATCCGTATTTTCCCTTTTATTATAAGCACAATAAATTGTTGTCTTCTAGAGTTGGGTGAGTACATACAACCCATCAACAAAGTGATTGCATCTTGGAAGATGCCCTCCCATTGAAAATAGTCCCAACTCCCAAGCCTGCTAGCCATTTCAAGGAGGTTACAAAAATAGACACTCCTATGTGCACAATACAAGAGACTCCAATAAGTCAACGCACTCCAAGAGAAGGTATTTTAGCCAAAAAGTGTTCAGGACAACTACCCGTAACACCCATCACATTGACCATGCTAACCCTATCTATTCTTTGGTAATATAGATCAATAAGTAGTAGTGAAGGGTGAATCCTCACGTTGATCTCCACCAAGACTGTGTGCACTCATATCCTTCCTCACTCGCACTCGCACTCGCACTTTGCACGTACTATACTCACAAGTGGTATCAGAGCTATGGTGGCTTCCTCCCGCTTCACATATGCACACGCTTTGAGGCAAGCCTAAGGTTGAGTTTGTTTAAGGTAGCTACACAAAGAAATTGAATCTTGAACAGAGTTTGCAAGTCTACAACAATACAGTGTTGTAGTGGGAGGTTCGAGCTTGAGAAGGATGCTTAGAGTTGTAAATTCGAATGAAGTTGCAATTTCACAATGTTGTGTGTGAAGGTCTAATAGTAGCACAATAAAAAGCAAGAGAGGCAAAGTTGGAGTTTGCTTTGCAGTAGCCCTAAGGCCATACAAGCACAACATTGGTGTTTTTTGAAAGCAACGATAATGTTTTTCCAGCTTTAATGTGTAGTGCTTCAGAGAGGAGACACTAAAAGAGAAGAAATAGAGTTGGAGGCATTTCTTCTCTGGCATCAGAGAGAGCAATAGAGAAGGCATAGTGTGTGCACGCGTGCATACCTACACACACAATTTTGAAACACAAAAAAAGGGGAGAGAGAGAGAGAGAGAGAGAGAGAGAGAGAGAGAGAGAGAGAGAGAGAGAGCATTGGCTCTCTCGGCATTTGGCATCAGCGACACAATTCTGTTCAAAGATGGAAGTCTACATCGACACATAGCTTTCCAACATCGCAGATATTCGATGTTCGACATTGACCTCGTATCAACATCAACATTGACACATTGTTTTGACGGCATCATCAGAGAGAGCAGTCTCGATATTTACTGCTTGGCTTCTTAGTGCTCCGTACTGCACAGATCTTGGTGTATGCCTAATGTGGTCTAGGCTTGTGATGCTTAGCCGTTGAGGGCTATGTTTATTAGTTTGCCGGACTCAAAGTTCTACACAACTATAGGTTTACATGCTCTCTTTGCATGAATTCCTATTGCAAATCTATTGTTCTTACATATGATAGGTGCCAGATTACAATATGTATGGCATTTGTGGTTTAATTTGCCTAGCCTAGTTGGTTCCAGTTGATAGGTTTTGTTAGTGACAGATTCCACATTCAATGTAGAGATTTCTTGCTAGTGGATACTTCTCTTTGGGAGTTTTATGTGTATGGATATGTGTGATTAGTACCTTCTGTGTGCTTGTTCTATATTAAGAGTAGTTTTTACTCCAGCAAGGAGCTCACTTCAGTCCAGACTTTCCTTGCATCTCAGTGGCACGTGTTTAAGCATGTGTCCTACGGTCTTGCAGTGACAATTTTATGTTTTGTATGTACGTTGAGTTGCAAACACTGCCTTGTATGTCGCTTGTGGAGGCTTGTTTTGGTAGTCGTGGCCCTTTTTGAGATTGTGGCTAGTCATATCTGCATAGCTTTTTGTGAGGGTCGTTGTGTGAGGTTTTTTGCAACCGAGCTTTGGGGGCCGGGTTACCCAGTGTAAGGTGGATTAGATTGTTGAGGATCCCCATTCATGGCCTCCCCATAGGATATGTATAGAAGGATATAGATGCTTTGATGGCAAGTTGGCAGTCATGTTTGTTAGTTGTCTTGATTGGTTCTATGATTTTTATGCTTAGAGCGCACTCTTGATATTTTATGTGAATAAGGTTGTTGGGGATCCCCATTCGTGGCCTTGCCGTAGGATATGTATAAAAGGACATAGGTGCTTTGATGGCAAGTTGGCAGTCATGTTTGTTAGTTATCTTTGATGGGGATTCCCATTTGTGGCCTCATTATAAGATATGTATAGAAGGATACATGTGCTTTGACGGCAAGTTGGTAGTCATGTTTCTTAGTTATCTTAATTAGCTCTATGATGTTTATGCTTAGAGAGCACTCCTGATTTCTTATGTGTTGATCTTGTCTAAATTTGGGTTGAGATTTTTCTCCCCGTACAGAGGAGGCTCTGTCGGATTTTTCCCACAAGTCCTCTAGTTTCCTTATCGCACTCTTTTGCAGTGACATTGCAGTGATTTTGTTGAGTTTCTAGTTGAGATTTCGATCTCCATAGACTTTGTCGAAATTTTTTGTTAGAAAATTTTCCATAACATTACTCTCTTGCAGTTAGCTTTTGTCGGTATGGCTAGATCTTCCAAGAAAGAAGATTACTACATTAAGAAGGTTGACGACACAAATTTCATTATATGGAAGCAGAGAATGCTTGATGTTCTAATTAGCAAAGGACTTGTAGTGCCATTGCAAGAGCACATAGAGGGTTCATACACTGATGATCAATTGGAGAAGCTTGATGCTCGTGCCATGGCAACTATTAGGTTGGACCTTGGTAAGTATGTATTCTTCACGATTATGGACAAGACCAATGCTAAAGAACTGTGGGAGTATTTATGCTCAGCATGGGATGGTAAGAGTGCTTCACAAACAAAGTGTTTCTAATGAAGAGGCTTATGCATCTTAACATGAAAGAAGGTAGCAATGTCAATTCACACTTGAACGAGGTTAACAGTGCGTTTACTCAATTGACATCAAGGAGGCTTAATTTCGATGATAAAATGAAAGCCATTAGATTGCTGTGTTCTTTGCCTACATCATGGGACACACATAACACTGCAATTAGTAACTCTCTCCCTAGGGGCAAACTTGTTTTTAGTTATGTTACCAATGCTTTACTCACGAAAGAGATTTGACATAAGTCTCTTGACACTAGTGGGCATGGTGGTGCGTATATGGCAAGTGCAAGTAGCCAAAGGAACAATCAAAGCGAGAGAGGTCGTAGCCACACTCGTGGTCGTTCTCAAGATCGCAAGAATACACATAGCAAGAGACCTGGCGATGACATGAGGACCATTGAATGCTATCATTGCCACAAGAAAGGAAACATGAAGAAAGATTGTCGTTTATTGCAAAGAGAGAAGGGTAATGCCATTGTCATAAGTTCTACACCTCCTAAGAGGAGTGTGAAGACAGAGGAGCTCAATGTCACTAAGTCTCCACATGTTGATGTTGTTCCTGATGTGTCGTAACCATCAGATATACTAGTCTTCACTTTTGATTTGAGTCTAAAGGCATTGCTAGCTCGTGACGAATGATATGTGCAAAATTGGATTATTGACTCAGGTGTGAGTTTTCATGTTACTCCTCACAAGGAGTGATTCTCTATTTATTCTTCTACACATGGTTTAGTTAAGTTGGTTGATTCTCATCAGCTTGAAATATGTGGCATTGGAGATATGAAGTTATGTATGAACAACAATAATAAGTTCATGCTGCAAGGTGTTAGACATGTGCCAAATCTAACTAAGAGCTTGGTTTAAGTAGGACAACTTGATGATCTTGGATACACTATAGTATTTGGCAATGGTTCTTGGAAGATAAGAAAAGGTAACTTGGTCATGCTCAAAGGCCAAAATTCTGTTTCATTATACTCCTTATATGTCTCTTATGTGAAAGAACTCTATCTATGTAGCCGAGCTGCCTTCTACTGAGTTGTGGCATAGCCGGGTTGTTTGTACATTGCATGGAGGTGATGGGTGTAGGGTGAAGCTACATGATTGATTCACAGTAGTACAAATGTATATATTTACATCTATAGCCACGAGCCACGTTGTCCTTCAAGTGGGAGATTGTTAGGGTTCAGGCCAAGTGGCCAAACACTCATCCCATTGACCATTCTAACCTACTCATCTCCTTTCTCACTTGCACTCGCACTTTACACGTAGCCTCGGGGGGTGCACCTCTTAGACATGTAAGTTACCACGTGAGTTTAGATGAATGGATTTTTTAATTGCCAAAATTTTTAAATTTTTACAGGATTATATCAGCAAAAGGGGTTTTTTAATTGATTTTAGAGAAAAACCCATAAGTTTCGAAAAAAAAAGAGGTCATTTTATTACCTTAAGCATCTAAGTAAAGGGGTTTGTAAAAACCCTTTGAACGCACATTATATGAATAGTTTCTTAAAGGTGCACCCCCAAGCACGCAGCGCACACGCACTCACAGAAAGCTCACAAAGAATTTCTTCTACCTTCATAAGTGCACTATGTTTGGCATACATATCAACCAAAGGCACACCATATTATTTTAGCAGCCCTATGATTATTTTCCATCTCAACATCTCGAATATGCCATACAGCTTCAACAAGAAAGCAGAAAAGAGTATCAAATGAAAATGGTAGTGGGCTTCCTAACTCTACCCTATTGCATACAAATCCAACCTTTCTTATCATGATGTTTGCAGGCTGTTAGGGGCATGCTTCAACTAGTCTCATATACATGCATGCAAAAAATTCCAATGGTAGATGTGGCATAAAGGGTCCTTGCATGCTTCAATGACGTAAACGAGAGAGAGAGAGAGAGAGAGAGAGAGAGAGAGAGAGAGAGTGAGTGAGAGAGAGAGAGAGAGAGAGAAAAAAATCGAAAGACGCCTTGCATTCTTAAAAACAAAAATAGCAAACATATGCATGCACTCCACAAAACCCTCAATGCCAATTTTTATTGGACAAACCCTTTGAACATGGGCTCAAAAATCCTTCACGTAGCCCTTGCCTTAACAATAGTGCCAATAAAAAATTAGCATGTGAGGGTTTTGTGGAGTGCATTCACATGTTTTCTATTTTTGGTTTTAGTAAGGTAACTTTTGATTTCTCTCTCTCTCTGTGTGTGTGTGTGTGTGTGTGTGTCTATGTGTGTGTGTGTGTGTGAACTTGACCATGACCTTGTCGTTTTCTTACAAATAGAGAGGTTCGTGTTGAAGTATGCAAGGACTCTTTATGCCACACCTACCGCTGTCAATGTTTTGCTTGCATGTATATGAGATTAGCTGATGCTTGCCAATGACGGCCTACAAACATCATGATAGGTAAGGTTGGATTTGTATGCAACAAGGTAGAGCTAGGAAGCTCACTATTCTTTTCACTTGATGTGATTTAGAGCTTGCTCATTGAAGCTATATGGCATAGTTGAGATGTTAAGATAGACAAAAAATTCAACATGATGGTGTTAGTCTAGGGCTGCTAGTCTAGGGATGCTAAAATAATATGGCATAGTTGAGATGTTAAGATGGACAAAAAATTCAACATGATGGTGTTAGTCTAGGGCTGCTAGTCTAGGGATGCTAAAATAATATGGTGAGGCTAGTAGTAATGGTTTGGCTGATATGCAAGCCAAACATAGTGCACTTACGAAGGTAGAAGAAATTCTTGGTGAGGTTTTTGTCTTAGATACCTTCTCTTGGAGTGCATGGACTAATTGCAATCTCTTGTATTGCACACATAGAAGTGTATGTTCTTGAAATCTCCTTGCAATGGCTAGCGCGCTTGGGAGTTGAGCCTATTTTCAATGGGAGGGCATCTTTTTGGAGGTGCAATCACTTTTGTTAATATGCTATATGCAGTCATCCGGGTCTAGTGGACATCGATTGATTGTGCTTGATAACAAAAGGGGAAAATGTGGCATTGTGTTAAACATAGAACAAAAAAAACCTGGTGTTGCATAAAAATATGGTGGATGTGCAAGGCTTTTTGACAAAGCTATAGGCATATTTATAATGATAACAATCCTTCACTTTGGTCTACGCTTCTAGGTGGTTTTGAAAAATTGGGAAATATGAAGCTTGGAAGGTTTGTGTTTGAGTGTGCAATAAAACTACATCTTTCTTCTTGTGCCTTTGCTAGGTATCGTTCCCACTAGGGTGTGGCTCTATTTGCCATCTCTTCCTCCCCCCCCCAACCAAAAAAAAAACCCACTAAGTATTGCTCCATTGCGGATCCTAACATGGATGCTAAGATGTTGCCTGGAGGAGAACATCCAAAAATTCTCACAGATGCTTGCGGTGAGGAGACTACCCTTGCACGAAGGCATCATGCCAATGGACAAGGGAATGGGTCATTACCGCGAGCATCAAACGTTGACAATATGAGAGGTGAAGCATCGACAAAGGGACCGACCCAGGTAGAAAATAAAGAATGCTCGACTGAGAAGACTCTCCCTATTAAAGAAAAAGATGGAGTGGTCGACCTCAAAACTAAAGGGTATAATTTTGAGGTAAAGACACTTAAGGCCGGGGAGCCTCAAGGCACCACTTGTAGAATGCTAACAAGTTGGCTACTGGTTCTGTCAAACCAGGCATATCATTTGCGAGCAATTTGAAGGGTCCTAATCCGATGGACTGCAAAAAAGCCACAACTATTGAGGTATCTAGCGATGAAGGCCATGAAAAACTGAAGAATGTAAGGACCCGACTCGAAAAAAGTCAACAGATAGATCGAGATCGGCCCTAGTGGTAACAAAAGATCTAGCTCATAGACTGAATGCAGTGGACTACTCAAAGATGGACTGGCGGATCGAGCATATAGTGCTCTAAAGAAGTCTTTTCCGCAACAGGTGGAGATAGCGGAGGCTATCATGATGGTGATTCCACCAGTGCTTATGAAAAGCAACTAGCCATGCAAGCAAAGCTTACACTTGTGTTTGGATTCAGTGGGAGAGGCCCAAATAGATACGAGATGATACAATGGATTCAGGGACCACAAATTCAGGGATTCAGTGGGAGAGGCCCAAATAGATACGAGATGATACAATGGATTCAGGGACCACAAATTCTTGGGCATGGAGGAGCAATTGAAAGTATGTCCTACCTCGCTGAGGGCTTTTGCTCAGTCAGATTCGAGGACAACTGTGACATTTCAAAGATCCTGGATAAAGTTCTCACGTTGTTTAATAGGACAATGGTCTGTGTAGTACCATGGGAGCCTGTTTTTTATTTGGATGCATCCCTCCAGGAGATTTGTCTAGTTTGGGTCGAGTTCGCGAGCCTCTAATCGGGTGTGCATAGGCTGGAATGTCTCTAAGACACCACCAAAGAGCATGGTCATCAATGTTGGAGCAGTGCTAATTATGATTCCACTCAACTTCAAGACTTACTTTGGGGCATCCTTTGAGTGCAACAAATTTGGGCCCTTTGTTAAGGATTTCCCCATGAAGGCTAAAGAAAGTATCGATCCGGCAATGCAAGATTCCAAGTTAGGAGGCAACAATCATATCTTCGTTAAGGAAAAAACTCTAGAAGTGAATGAGAAACATGTAAAGAATGGCAAAGAGTTAAGAGGAGGTGAAAAAGAGGCTATGATCTATGACAAAGAGGACACCAAAGAGCAGGAGAAGATGGTGGAGAAGCAGAGCTTCATTCTTCAAATCATTAAAGGTCCATGCAATAAGAATACTTTTCCACCTAAGTTTACAACAGTAACAACTATGTCGGCGGTGAAAATCCCAGGTCTGAAGAGGGTCAAAAGGGTAAAGGTAGTGGCAAGGGATTCTATGTCACTTGAGACTACAAAATCTTGGAAGGGGAGAAGCCCCACCCCAACTCCACCCAACCAAAAGGGGCGACGTGTGTCATCCCGCTTCATAATCCCTTTGTAGTGCTACAAGAAAAGAAAGCCCCTGATTTGGATCCCTTGGATTCTCCTTGTACCAGGGTTATGGAGACTAGACAGTGGTCATATGTTGAAGAATTTGTCACTCTCTCCCAATGAACCCCGCTCTTAAGCTACTGTGCTAAAATGTGAAGGACATAAGAATGAAAGAAAAACAAGAAAAGCTCTGGCAATGCATGAAGAGAAGAAATGATATCAATTGTTGGTGTATAATGGAACACCACCTTGATGGCTCAATGCTGAGAAAACAAACTCTTGGGGAACTTCTTTTCTTCTACAACACCGCTCCTGATGGCTCCAGTGGAGTGATGATAGGAGTTCACAAAGATCTGGAGTCTAAAGTTGTTTTTCAGCACCACTCGCCCGGAAGGGCTCTTGTATCTATTAAGGTACATAATAACTTCCTCACTAATTTCAACATCTGCGCACCTAATCACTCCAACGGTAGGAAGACGTTTGGTATGACCTCTCACAATCACAAATAGAAGGGGAGTTTTGTTTGATGGGGGATTTTAATATGGTTTGTTCCATACAAGATAGATAGGGGCATTCCAACATTCTTGCTTGGGGGGAGCGTAAGAAGTGGTCTTCCTTGGAAGAAAAATGGGCTTTAGTGGATGCCTGGCAAACTGGCGCTTGGAAGGATGACACGGGGTTCACTTACCACTATTTCCAAGTCACCCAATCAGCCTCCAGACTTGACAAACTCTATTTTTCTCACGATGTCGATTGGGTGCCCTCTTCTTTACTTATGCAAGTCCTCATGAGTGAAAATCTCTTTGATCGTTTCCCTCTGCTTCTTGGAGCCTTGATATTTTCTTCAGAAGAATCACATGATGCACAAGGTGGCAAGAAACTTCTTATCACCTACCCTAATCTGGTTAAAAATGCTCATCTAAGGCTCTAGTGTCTCGTGCTGCGAAAGAGCTTAACCAGGACACAATCAAGGAAAGGACCAACCCATGTAAGTGATTTAGTGAAAAAGTCCAATTAGCAATCTAGAGAGTGGGTCCAATGCTGAAAAGGAGTAATAACCACACAATATCAATCTACAAATCTAGGTTTGAAGAGTTAGGCCATAAGAAAATGCAAGGAAAGGCCTCGAATCAGGAGCACACCGAATGACTGAAGCTCAAGCAAACCTTTCACCAAAGGGATATGGAGGCGACGAATCTCCTCAGACTTCAAGCCAAGGAAAGTCACATCAAATTTGAGGATGTCGACAAAAACACCTTACTTAGAGTGAACGATGTAAGACAACATCAGACTACCATCTCCTCCTTGATCGAACAAGGAGCCCAGATCAACAATCCTATTCAGATGGATAAAGTCATGTTAGATCACGTCAGTCAAATCATAAAAAATGAAGACTTCGAAGATTTTCTCGGTCACCCCAACTTTAGTAGACCCTGATCGAGCGAATTTTATGGAAAGGCCATTTACCCTAGATAAATGCTGGAGGACCCTAAAAAAATTGGGTAACGAGAAGCCTCCAGGGTGGGATGGGATCACAATAGAGTTTTGTCAAGAATTCTAGGACGTTTTGGGCCCATCTTTCTTGCATATGGTTAATAGAGCCTTTACATAAGGCTCGCTTGAATCAAGGGTGAAGAAAGGATTGATTAAACTCATCCCCAAGCAACTTTCTTGCTCTCAACTCAAACATTGGAGACCAATTACAATGGTGACTGTGGTCTACAAGGTGTTTGCTAAACTCAATTATAAAAGAATGTCCTCGGTGTTGGCTGATGCTATCTCTCCTCATCAGCATGGGTTTATTAAAGGAAGATCAATTTACGACAACATCCTGGTGGCCATGATTGGTATGGAATATGCTAGGTTCAAGAAAATAGAATGTGTCTTGATCCAATTGGACCTTGATAAGGCATATGATAGGATAACCGGTCTTTCATGCAAGAAACACTACAGACTTTGGGGTTTGGTACACGAATTTTTCTAGCAGTTAGAAATCTTGGAGAAGGGAGCTCTTTAAAAGTGCTATTCAACTCAACTCAAGAATAGTTGGCTGTTTTGAAGTCAAGAGATCTATTTGTCAAGGGTTCCCCTTAGCTCCTCTTTGGTTTGCCACCTGCACCCACCCTCTTATTGCAATGTTGGAAGAAGCGGCAGCAAGAGGTCAGATTCAAGGGCTACAAGTCTAGGATGTCAAACAATTGATTGTGAAAATGTTCGCTACTCTTCCTCCAAGTGGATGAAAACAATGCTAGGCAAGCAGTGGAGATTGTCTAGGTATTTGCCACTACGTCAGGGTCTCAATGCAACACAGAGAAATCAAGGTTGATTTCTTTGACGGAAGGTGAACTTTGATGCTGCAGGCTGGACTGGAGAGGTTGTCAAGAGAGGCATCATCTTCCACTACCTTGGGGTGCCCGTAGGGGAAGGAATTGCTCACAAGACTCCCTTTGACTCGGTTCATTGGAAAATAAAAAAGAAAATGAAGCATTGGGAATTCATCGTGATTCCCTTCCATTGCAGAGCTACGATAATTAATACATTCTTCATCCCATATATAACCTTCACATCGTCGCTCCTACAATTATCCCAGAAAAATTGGAATTGCTTTTTGAAACCAATTAAGGAATTCTTATGGAGAAATAAGCTAACTGCTACTAGACCCTGGCAATGGGATAAATGGGCGACGGTCACCAAACCGAAGGCTTAGGGTGGACTGGGTATACTTGACCCTATTACTCACAACCTAGCATTATGTGCTAAATTATCCTACACCTCACCAATTGTGATGAGAGTTGGGTTGTCATGGCAAGGGAAGTGGTAATGAAGCTCACCTGAAATCTAAAGGTGGGGTATGGTCCAATCTCAACCTACAAAGTAAACTTCTTCCCCCTTCTGGTGTGAAGGCTCAAGTAGGTGGTTTTACCGGAAAGTTTATTGAAAAATATTGTAAAGCAGCCATGGAACTCAAGTGGAAAGAGGAGATTAGATACTAGAAAGGAAGGGTTAGGCATTGATCTCCTTGGGGCCCCATTATGGAAGGTTTGTGCTTTGATAACCATTGGCTTGAAACTGCCAGGAACTTGAACAACGAGGGTCTTGACACCTTGGATTCTTTGTTGAATGATAAAAAAGGGGATTGGAGAACCTTGGCACATTTGAAGGTTTGTTGTAACCTCTCACTCCAAGAGGAAGTCCTCGTCGGAAGGCTACTAGAAAAGGTATCAATCCTAACCCTTCCTCCCTGCTCCACACCGCTTGATTGGAAAGCTTGGAAGTGGCCTTGAGGCTTTGAGGGGAGGGGGGGGGGGGGGGGGCAGAGAGTGTGAGATCCCCAACCCAACGACACCAAAGTCAAGATGAGGTCCTTGACAGGTCTCTAGGCCTATTAAAAGTCAAAGTCTCTAAGTAAGAAGGGTCCAGGGAATAGACCTTTACCATTGATAATGGCTTGGGTCTATAGCCCTAAAAGAAGACCCCGGGGCAGTCACTTATCAAAAGACCCCTATATCACGTGCGTTCAAGAGGTAATTAATAATACCCCAATATACATACTATACTTACACTGTGAGCCTATTTAAAAAACCCCCACCCCCCTCTGTATGTATACATTTTTATACATTTTGGTCTTTTAATAATCCTCTCCGGTTAACTCACGTGATATCATACACATTCTAAAAAGTGACCGCCCCGGGAAGAAGACCTAGTCCTATCTCACAGCGAAAACGGGACAACATCTTAAAAACCCAAAACTATTTCAGCCCTATAACTTCCACAATTTGGGCTAAGGCCGACACTTTTTTTCCCCTATCAGATGTGAGGGCACAACCGCCGCTGGTGAACTCCTCTTCCAATTGGAGAAGTTTTTTGAATGTTTTTAGTGCGTAGGGATGGATAGTTACCTGACTAATCAGGTCCACCCGTCCATGATTGACAACCTTAGTCAATCCCCACTTACTACCCTGCACTCACACACGATTCTTTTGTTTTTCTAATTACTATCACATTGTTTTAACATTTAAAATAATGGTTTATTTTAACTTTCTATCACAGTGAATCCTTTATTAAAGACAGCATTGAAAAGCATTCTTTTAGCAAACAGACATCTTTAAACTTAAGGCAGGGTACTGTCAATAAAAAACATTGACCATAATAACCATGATTAGTACTCTTCTTGTCTCAAGACCACCTAAGGGTTAAAAAAACCCCAACACCCACTCCTTATTCATAATCTGGGGTGGAAACCCATCACCCAAAGTTCGGGGTGCCCATACACCAAACCAGTTGCCCATGGCTCCCCTAGGATAAAAAACAGTATCCTAACTTATGTAGAAACATAAAGACATGACATGCAGTAGAAACTCATCGTTCATGGGGGTAACCAACTTATATGATGGCTGAAAAGCCATCATTATTCATCAAAATATACCAAGGAGTCGGAGGTGTCTTGAGTCAACTGTTTTAAGGATGATCAATCATATCTTTCCTAATTCAACCAGCCTTAACCCAAACAATTCTTTCCTTATTTACAAAAAAATTCACATTGGTTTCTTGGAAGATGCCTTCCGTTTTCAACCAGTTTTCACTTTTCCTAATTCCTTACACCCTCATTTACGTATGCAATGTTAATACTTAAAGAAGAACTTGAATTATACATCTTAAATCATAATGAAGACCCACCTGGGACTGGTCGGGCATTTGTTGCAGTGCTCGGGCCTGAATGCTCTCATCAGTAAGCCTACTACTAGGCCCGATCTCGTCGTCGTGCGATGCTCTAGCTCTCTTGGAAATACTACCCTCATCATCAGATTGAGGATTGGCTTGGGTCCTTTTTGGTGCCATGACTTCTGTCCTTATAAAAAAGGACGTCTATTTAGCTAAATCATCCAAAAACTTGACTTTACCTTCGTATTCAATCTAATTCCTCTTTTTACCTCGACTAAGGTTAAGTAGTTTGGATAATAATTCCTTGACCTAGTAATTTTTTATTCGTTTATATTAGGTAAGATAAATTTATCACAGGTTTGTTAAGGGTTTTCTAAGCTTCCTTAGTTTTCTTATAAATTTTTGCATCTTTTTTCTAATTTCTCCATCTTTATTAAGCTTGAAATTTGCATAATTTTGACTTAATATTTATTATATTCATTATCTCTTAAAGATTGTATTCCTTCAGCTTCATATCAATGGTTTATACTTCCAGTAATTTTCCTAAAAACTTTCAACAGTAATTTCTATTTATCCTAGTTAAGTTTTAGCTTAAAATAGGGTTTTTATCTATTATAATTACTTAAACCAATTATCTTATTGTGTTATAATTATCACAACTAGATGATGATGTTTTTTTACTTTGATAGTACCTTATAATTATCCAAGCTAGTTATCTAATTTTAGTCAAAATCAGTCTATTTTGACCTAATTAAATAGCTAGATTAACTTTTTGACCATAAACTAATTATCATAGCTTATTTATGATGTCTAATAATTATCTTATAATTATCTAACTTGATTATCTAGTTTCTTGCTTTTATTTTCAGCTAAAAGTAGTCTGTTTTGGTTTAATTAAATAAGCAGATTAATTTCTTAATCATAATGTAATAATTATGGTTTACTTATGATATGTACCAACTTTGATAATTAATGATGTTTACTAACTTTAATAATTATCTAAAATGATTAGCTAATTTTTCTATTTTATTTTTAGCTTAAATCAATCTATTTTGACTTAATTAAATAGCTAGATTAACTTTTTGATCATAATCTAATTATTATGACTTATTAAAATTTTTTCTAACTCTGATAATTATCTAACTTGATTAGCTAATTTCCCCGTTTTATTTTCAACTAAAATCAGTCTATTTTTGATTAATTAAATAGCTAGATTATATTTCTATCAAGGAGGTAATTACCCTATGTTCTTAACAATGTTCTCTAACTTTGAGAATTATCTTGTGATTTGTTAAGTTGTTTTACTAAGTTTGCCATTAGTTTTATAGCTAAAAATAGCCATTTTTTATCTATACCTAAGCTCTAATAATCTTTGATAATTATCTTAGAAATAACTAAGCTTTCCCATTAATTAAGGCCAAAATCAATCAATTTCAATCCTAATTAGGGTTAGTAATTAAGTAGATTATTAATCTTCATAAAGATTAAGTAATCAACAGGGAAATAATGTATAATAGAGTGTTTAATAGTAGAGAATAATATAATCTTCTTTAATTGATAGATTAATTTAGAAAAATTAGATATAAGTTACTAATTAACTGAGAATAGCATAATTACTTCGCTTAATCACTTAGATTTTTCTCTCTTAGCGATTTTTGTGAAGTATCTCTCTTGCACAAGAGATTTCTTGGCAGGACTCTGAGTCTAAGTGAAAATGAGAAGCCTAGGGTTCTTTTATTATTTTTTTGGCACTCACAGGCTCACCGGGGCTGAATCTGGCAGTTGCTTGTAGCTCAAGTAGCCCCCATCCTCAAGAAGGCGCCCCCTGCTACAAAAATAGTCCCTGGCAGGTCCATATATCCTCTCCCACTACTTGCCTGCTCTGAAAATCAAGCCTGCTAATTTTTGGTGCTATTTTTTGTTATTAATAAATATATGGAAATATATCTAAGGTTTATAACGAAAGTCCTAAGTTTTAATGTTTTCACTGCTTTGGAGATAATGTTTTACCTATTTGTATGCCCAATGCTTTCTTCTACAACTTTGAGTTCATTTACTTGCAGCTAGAAAGGTGGAAGCCTTACAATCTCCCCAACTTAAGAATTTGAGATGTCCTCATTTCAACCGAAATTGGAAAAGTCTTTGAGAAGAGAGGTTTCATCATGGCATCTTTGGTAGGGTAATCTTTTCACTTTACCAAGTGTTCTTGATTACTCTATTTCCAAGAATTCTCTCTCTAGTTTCAAGGACACAATCTGGTTGGAGATTCCACAATTCCTTACTTTAGTATTACTAATTACTTGCTTCTCAAATTTTCCAAGAAACTCTCAGGGTTGAGCCCATCTTAAAACCCTTTACAAACCAATGGTATTTTGTCAAAAACCAGGTCAAATATATTCCATATAAAAGATCCATATATCCACCTTGTCAACGTGCTTGGTATCAATTTCAAGGTGAAGACCCTCAAGATGGGTGTGCCCAAGGGGCCAATTTGTACAAATGTAAACAAGGGATCAACAGATTCTACTGCTCTCAGACCAAGCATCTCATTGCAAGCATTCTAGAGGCTCCGAACTCCAAGGACTGCACTAAGGTCATAACTGTGCTAAGGCATCAAGTGAAGGAGGCTAGGAAAAACTGAAGAATGTTAAAGCTTGTCTCAATCAGGAGCTAAAAGAAGTAAACAGACAATTAGAATGTGGTCCAAATGGTAACAAAAGAACTTGTTCCGAAGGACAATGTGGTGGGATTTTCAAAGAAGGACTGGCCGATTGAGCCTATAGTGCTCCAAAGAAGTCTTTGCCACAACAAGTGGAGGTTGCAGAGGCCATCACTGTCGCGATTCTGCCATCACTTATTAAAAAGTAGCTAGCCATGCAAGCTAAGCTTAGACTCATGTTTGGATTTAGTGGGAGAGTCCCTGATATATTTGAAATGATCCAATGGATTCAAGGACCACAAATTCTGGGACATGGGGGGGAATTGGAAACAACACTTACCTAGCCAAGGGCTTTTGCTCAGTTAGATTCAAGGAGGGCTCCGACGTGTTAAAGATTGTGGATAAAGGCCCCCTAATATTTAACAGGACCACTCTGTGTGTGGTCCCATGGGAACCATTATTTGACTCCGCAAAATTCCTCTAGGGGATACATCCT